>NW_027453854.1:972500-1192500 GCF_040206685.1 Ascaphus truei
AAGTTTGAACAGCAGCAGCAGCTGCAGTACCCCTGATATCTATGGATGGGACAGATACCCCCTGCAGACGCACGCACGCACGCACGCACACACACACAGGGAGGGGTCTGTAGTGTGACAGAGCACACCAGCTTCGCCACCAGGCACTCCTTCTTGAATTAAAATAAAACTATCTCCTTACCTCTTTCTGGATGCCCCCTCTTTACCAACAAGAGGGACAGGACCAGCTCTCCTCAGCTTCCATTTTCCTCTTCCTTTCCTCTCTCCCTTGAAAACTTTCTGCACCTGAGACAGTGGGAGGGAGGGAGATAGAGCATGAAACAGCACCCCAAATCCTGTCCCATTACAAGCAGCACAGGCTTCTGTCCCTCTACTCCTCTGCCTCCAGTCATTTGCATGGGAGGGAGGAGCTGCTTGCTCTCTCTCTCCCTCTTTCTCCCTCTCTCTCCTCTACCTCTCTCCCTCCCTCTCTCTTTTAGAAGCTTTACACCTGCCATCCTGCCTACAGTATGTGATGATATCACAATGTCTCTCTTACATCACAGACAGGCTGACATCATCACACAGGCTGGCGGCCAGCAAGAGACAGAAATGCAGATAGAGACACACTGACAAATACATACACTGTAGGCACAGGCACCATGCGGCTTCTGCACCATAAAAGTTCATTTGAATCAAAAATAATGTCATCTTTTAAGTGAGGCGCTATTGAAATCTTGGGGGTCTAAGTGTCAAGACAATCTTGACATAAAACGGAGGCATCATTTTCAATCATTCAATAATGATGTGGTTTTGGATGACAGTATTCTATGAGATATCATGGGAAAATAATAGGAGACATAATGGAAATACAGTATCGTCCAATTTGTGACCATAATGGGAATATACATAGCGCTTCCTTCACAGGAAATAATACATGTGACATAACGGGAATGTAGTAAGTATGTGGGTTTGGCTGGGATTATCCTACATCCTGCAGGGATATAATAACTGGGAAAACGCTATATTTGATACCGCCACGTTGTGGGATGAGCGAGTAAACATTGCATGTCATTTCCCAGAATCCCTTGCTGCAGTGGGAGCACTGTATGCTACTGTACTGTAGGTGATAATGGTTGAAATATATATATATATATATATATATATAGATATATATATCTATATATATATATATATATATATATATATATATATATATATATATATATATATATATATATATATATATACATACACATCAACCAGTACAATAATTTAAAAGGGGGGAATTAAAATGGTTGAAGTGGATAATGACAAGTATATACCGATCCAAAAAAACAACTCCTGAGCATGTATGTACTGCTTACATGGATGTACTATTAGCATGTACAGTGTTGTTTGTTACTGCAGTTACCAATTTATTTCCATTTTAAATATTTAATTTCTCTGAAATGGTGCAAGCAAATTGTATGAAAAGTTGCAAACGAATACATGAATGTTTTGTATCCAGAGTCAGGGGGATGAGATGAGATGGGGTCATGTTCATACAGTATTTGAACTGTACATTACTAAAAGAAGGCTTTTTTTCTATGCAGATACAGTATAGTGTTTCAAACACATGCTATACACACGTACACACACATACACATACACATACACACACACACACGAGGTAATGTAAAGATGTGGGTGAACAGAGCGAAAAAGATTGTACTAGAAACGCTTATTAACATCAAAGGAATGGGCCTAAAGCAAAAGTTTGAACAGCAGCAGCAGCTGCAGTACCCCTGATATCTATGGATGGGACAGATACCCCCTGCAGACGCACGCACGCACGCACGCACGCACACACACACAGGGAGGGGTCTGTAGTGTGACAGAGCACACCAGCTTCGCCACCAGGCACTCCTTCTTGAATTAAAATAAAACTATCTCCTTACCTCTTTCTGGATGCCCCCTCTTTACCAACAAGAGGGACAGGACCAGCTCTCCTCAGCTTCCATTTTCCTCTTCCTTTCCTCTCTCCCTTGAAAACTTTCTGCACCTGAGACAGTGGGAGGGAGGGAGATAGAGCATGAAACAGCACCCCAAATCCTGTCCCATTACAAGCAGCACAGGCTTCTGTCCCTCTACTCCTCTGCCTCCAGTCATTTGCATGGGAGGGAGGAGCTGCTTGCTCTCTCTCTCCCTCTTTCTCCCTCTCTCTCCTCTACCTCTCTCCCTCCCTCTCTCTTTTAGAAGCTTTACACCTGCCATCCTGCCTACAGTATGTGATGATATCACAATGTCTCTCTTACATCACAGACAGGCTGACATCATCACACAGGCTGGCGGCCAGCAAGAGACAGAAATGCAGATAGAGACACACTGACAAATACATACACTGTAGGCACAGGCACCATGCGGCTTCTGCACCATAAAAGTTCATTTGAATCAAAAATAATGTCATCTTTTAAGTGAGGCGCTATTGAAATCTTGGGGGTCTAAGTGTCAAGACAATCTTGACATAAAACGGAGGCATCATTTTCAATCATTCAATAATGATGTGGTTTTGGATGACAGTATTCTATGAGATATCATGGGAAAATAATAGGAGACATAATGGAAATACAGTATCGTCCAATTTGTGACCATAATGGGAATATACATAGCGCTTCCTTCACAGGAAATAATACATGTGACATAACGGGAATGTAGTAAGTATGTGGGTTTGGCTGGGATTATCCTACATCCTGCAGGGATATAATAACTGGGAAAACGCTATATTTGATACCGCCACGTTGTGGGATGAGCGAGTAAACATTGCATGTCATTTCCCAGAATCCCTTGCTGCAGTGGGAGCACTGTATGCTACTGTACTGTAGGTGATAATGGTTGAAATATATATATATATATATATATATATATATATATATATATATATAGATATATAGATATATAGATATATATATCTATATATATATATATATATATATATATATATATATATATATATATATATATACATACACATCAACCAGTACAATAATTTAAAAGGGGGGAATTAAAATGGTTGAAGTGGATAATGACAAGTATATACCGATCCAAAAAAACAACTCCTGAGCATGTATGTACTGCTTACATGGATGTACTATTAGCATGTACAGTGTTGTTTGTTACTGCAGTTACCAATTTATTTCCATTTTAAATATTTAATTTCTCTGAAATGGTGCAAGCAAATTGTATGAAAAGTTGCAAACGAATACATGAATGTTTTGTATCCAGAGTCAGGGGGATGAGATGAGATGGGGTCATGTTCATACAGTATTTGAACTGTACATTACTAAAAGAAGGCTTTTTTTCTATGCAGATACAGTATAGTGTTTCAAACACATGCTATACACACGTACACACACATACACATACACACACACACACACACACACACACACGAGGTAATGTAAAGATGTGGGTGAACAGAGCGAAAAAGATTGTACTAGAAACGCTTATTAACATCAAAGGAATGGGCCTAAAGCAAAAGTTTGAACAGCAGCAGCAGCAGTACCCCTGATATCTATGGATGGGACAGATACCCCCTGCAGACGCACGCACGCACGCACGCACGCACACACACACACACAGGGAGGGGTCTGTAGTGTGACAGAGCACACCAGCTTCGCCACCAGGCACTCCTTCTTGAATTAAAATAAAACTATCTCCTTACCTCTTTCTGGATGCCCCCTCTTTACCAACAAGAGGGACAGGACCAGCTCTCCTCAGCTTCCATTTTCCTCTTCCTTTCCTCTCTCCCTTGAAAACTTTCTGCACCTGAGACAGTGGGAGGGAGGGAGATAGAGCATGAAACAGCACCCCAAATCCTGTCCCATTACAAGCAGCACAGGCTTCTGTCCCTCTACTCCTCTGCCTACAGTCATTTGCATGGGAGGGAGGAGCTGCTTGCTCTCTCTCTCCCTCTTTCTCCCTCTCTCTCCTCTCCCTCCCTCCCTCTCTCTTTTAGAAGCTTTACACCTGCCATCCTGCCTACAGTATGTGATGATATCACAATGTCTCTCTTACATCACAGACAGGCTGACATCATCACACAGGCTGGCGGCCAGCAAGAGACAGAAATGCAGATAGAGACACACTGACAAATACATACACTGTAGGCACAGGCACCATGCGGCTTCTGCACCATAAAAGTTCATTTGAATCAAAAATAATGTCATCTTTTAAGTGAGGCGCTATTGAAATCTTGGGGGTCTAAGTGTCAAGACAATCTTGACATAAAACGGAGGCATCATTTTCAATCATTCAATAATGATGTGGTTTTGGATGACAGTATTCTATGAGATATCATGGGAAAATAATAGGAGACATAATGGAAATACAGTATCGTCCAATTTGTGACCATAATGGGAATATACATAGCGCTTCCTTCACAGGAAATAATACATGTGACATAACGGGAATGTAGTAAGTATGTGGGTTTGGCTGGGATTATCCTACATCCTGCAGGGATATAATAACTGGGAAAACGCTATATTTGATACCGCCACGTTGTGGGATGAGCGAGTAAACATTGCATGTCATTTCCCAGAATCTCTTGCTGCAGTGGGAGCACTGTATGCTACTGTACTGTAGGTGATAATGGTTGAAATATATATATATATATATATATATATAGATATCTATCTATATATATATATATATATATATATATATATATATATATACATACACATCAACCAGTACAATAATTTAAAAGGGGGGAATTAAAATGGTTGAAGTGGATAATGACAAGTATATACCGATCCAAAAAAACAACTCCTGAGCATGTATGTACTGCTTACATGGATGTACTATTAGCATGTACAGTGTTGTTTGTTACTGCAGTTACCAATTTATTTCCATTTTAAATATTTAATTTCTCTGAAATGGTGCAAGCAAATTGTATGAAAAGTTGCAAACGAATACATGAATGTTTTGTATCCAGAGTCAGGGGGATGAGATGAGATGGGGTCATGTTCATACAGTATTTGAACTGTACATTACTAAAAGAAGGCTTTTTTTCTATGCAGATACAGTATAGTGTTTCAAACACATGCTATACACACGTACACACACATACACATACACACACATACACACACACACACGAGGTAATGTAAAGATGTGGGTGAACAGAGCGAAAAAGATTGTACTAGAAACGCTTATTAACATCAAAGGAATGGGCCTAAAGCAAAAGTTTGAACAGCAGCAGCAGCTGCAGTACCCCTGATATCTATGGATGGGACAGATACCCCCTGCAGACGCACGCACGCACGCACACACACACAGGGAGGGGTCTGTAGTGTGACAGAGCACACCAGCTTCGCCACCAGGCACTCCTTCTTGAATTAAAATAAAACTATCTCCTTACCTCTTTCTGGATGCCCCCTCTTTACCAACAAGAGGGACAGGACCAGCTCTCCTCAGCTTCCATTTTCCTCTTCCTTTCCTCTCTCCCTTGAAAACTTTCTGCACCTGAGACAGTGGGAGGGAGGGAGATAGAGCATGAAACAGCACCCCAAATCCTGTCCCATTACAAGCAGCACAGGCTTCTGTCCCTCTACTCCTCTGCCTCCAGTCATTTGCATGGGAGGGAGGAGCTGCTTGCTCTCTCTCTCCCTCTTTCTCCCTCTCTCCCTCCCTCTCTCTTTTAGAAGCTTTACACCTGCCATCCTGCCTACAGTATGTGATGATATCACAATGTCTCTCTTACATCACAGACAGGCTGACATCATCACACAGGCTGGCGGCCAGCAAGAGACAGAAATGCAGATAGAGACACACTGACAAATACATACACTGTAGGCACAGGCACCATGCGGCTTCTGCACCATAAAAGTTCATTTGAATCAAAAATAATGTCATCTTTTAAGTGAGGCGCTATTGAAATCTTGGGGGTCTAAGTGTCAAGACAATCTTGACATAAAACGGAGGCATCATTTTCAATCATTCAATAATGATGTGGTTTTGGATGACAGTATTCTATGAGATATCATGGGAAAATAATAGGAGACATAATGGAAATACAGTATCGTCCAATTTGTGACCATAATGGGAATATACATAGCGCTTCCTTCACAGGAAATAATACATGTGACATAACGGGAATGTAGTAAGTATGTGGGTTTGGCTGGGATTATCCTACATCCTGCAGGGATATAATAACTGGGAAAACGCTATATTTGATACCGCCACGTTGTGGGATGAGCGAGTAAACATTGCATGTCATTTCCCAGAATCCCTTGCTGCAGTGGGAGCACTGTATGCTACTGTACTGTAGGTGATAATGGTTGAAATATATATATATATATATATATATATATAGATATCTATCTATATATATATATATATATATATATATATATATATATATATATATATATATATATATATATATATATATATACATACACATCAACCAGTACAATAATTTAAAAGGGGGGAATTAAAATGGTTGAAGTGGATAATGACAAGTATATACCGATCCAAAAAAACAACTCCTGAGCATGTATGTACTGCTTACATGGATGTACTATTAGCATGTACAGTGTTGTTTGTTACTGCAGTTACCAATTTATTTCCATTTTAAATATTTAATTTCTCTGAAATGGTGCAAGCAAATTGTATGAAAAGTTGCAAACGAATACATGAATGTTTTGTATCCAGAGTCAGGGGGATGAGATGAGATGGGGTCATGTTCATACAGTATTTGAACTGTACATTACTAAAAGAAGGCTTTTTTTCTATGCAGATACAGTATAGTGTTTCAAACACATGCTATACACACGTACACACACATACACATACACACACATACACACACACACACACACACGAGGTAATGTAAAGATGTGGGTGAACAGAGCGAAAAAGATTGTACTAGAAACGCTTATTAACATCAAAGGAATGGGCCTAAAGCAAAAGTTTGAACAGCAGCAGCAGCTGCAGTACCCCTGATATCTATGGATGGGACAGATACCCCCTGCAGACGCACGCACGCACGCACACACACACAGGGAGGGGTCTGTAGTGTGACAGAGCACACCAGCTTCGCCACCAGGCACTCCTTCTTGAATTAAAATAAAACTATCTCCTTACCTCTTTCTGGATGCCCCCTCTTTACCAACAAGAGGGACAGGACCAGCTCTCCTCAGCTTCCATTTTCCTCTTCCTTTCCTCTCTCCCTTGAAAACTTTCTGCACCTGAGACAGTGGGAGGGAGGGAGATAGAGCATGAAACAGCACCCCAAATCCTGTCCCATTACAAGCAGCACAGGCTTCTGTCCCTCTACTCCTCTGCCTCCAGTCATTTGCATGGGAGGGAGGAGCTGCTTGCTCTCTCTCTCCCTCTTTCTCCCTCTCTCTCCTCTACCTCTCTCCCTCCCTCTCTCTTTTAGAAGCTTTACACCTGCCATCCTGCCTACAGTATGTGATGATATCACAATGTCTCTCTTACATCACAGACAGGCTGACATCATCACACAGGCTGGCGGCCAGCAAGAGACAGAAATGCAGATAGAGACACACTGACAAATACATACACTGTAGGCACAGGCACCATGCGGCTTCTGCACCATAAAAGTTCATTTGAATCAAAAATAATGTCATCTTTTAAGTGAGGCCCTATTGAAATCTTGGGGGTCTAAGTGTCAAGACAATCTTGACATAAAACGGAGGCATCATTTTCAATCATTCAATAATGATGTGGTTTTGGATGACAGTATTCTATGAGATATCATGGGAAAATAATAGGAGACATAATGGAAATACAGTATCGTCCAATTTGTGACCATAATGGGAATATACATAGCGCTTCCTTCACAGGAAATAATACATGTGACATAACGGGAATGTAGTAAGTATGTGGGTTTGGCTGGGATTATCCTACATCCTGCAGGGATATAATAACTGGGAAAACGCTATATTTGATACCGCCACGTTGTGGGATGAGCGAGAAAACATTGCATGTCATTTCCCAGAATCCCTTGCTGCAGTGGGAGCACTGTATGCTACTGTACTGTAGGTGATAATGGTTGAAATATATATATATATATATATATATATATATATATAGATATATAGATATATATATCTATATATCTATATATATATATATATATATATATATATATATATATATATATATATATATATATATATACATACACATCAACCAGTACAATAATTTAAAAGGGGGGAATTAAAATGGTTGAAGTGGATAATGACAAGTATATACCGATCCAAAAAAACAACTCCTGAGCATGTATGTACTGCTTACATGGATGTACTATTAGCATGTACAGTGTTGTTTGTTACTGCAGTTACCAATTTATTTCCATTTTAAATATTTAATTTCTCTGAAATGGTGCAAGCAAATTGTATGAAAAGTTGCAAACGAATACATGAATGTTTTGTATCCAGAGTCAGGGGGATGAGATGAGATGGGGTCATGTTCATACAGTATTTGAACTGTACATTACTAAAAGAAGGCTTTTTTCTATGCAGATACAGTATAGTGTTTCAAACACATGCTATACACACGTACACACACATACACATACACACACACACACACACACACACACACACGAGGTAATGTAAAGATGTGGGTGAACAGAGCGAAAAAGATTGTACTAGAAACGCTTATTAACATCAAAGGAATGGGCCTAAAGCAAAAGTTTGAACAGCAGCAGCAGCTGCAGTACCCCTGATATCTATGGATGGGACAGATACCCCCTGCAGGCAGACGCACGCACGCACGCACGCACGCACACACACACACACAGGGAGGGGTCTGTAGTGTGACAGAGCACACCAGCTTCGCCACCAGGCACTCCTTCTTGAATTAAAATAAAACTATCTCCTTACCTCTTTCTGGATGCCCCCTCTTTACCAACAAGAGGGACAGGACCAGCTCTCCTCAGCTTCCATTTTCCTCTTCCTTTCCTCTCTCCCTTGAAAACTTTCTGCACCTGAGACAGTGGGAGGGAGGGAGATAGAGCATGAAACAGCACCCCAAATCCTGTCCCATTACAAGCAGCACAGGCTTCTGTCCCTCTACTCCTCTGCCTCCACTCATTTGCATGGGAGGGAGGAGCTGCTTGCTCTCTCTCTCCCTCTTTCTCCCTCTCTCTCCTCTACCTCTCTCCCTCCCTCTCTCTTTTAGAAGCTTTACACCTGCCATCCTGCCTACAGTATGTGATGATATCACAATGTCTCTCTTACATCACAGACAGGCTGACATCATCACACAGGCTGGCGGCCAGCAAGAGACAGAAATGCAGATAGAGACACACTGACAAATACATACACTGTAGGCACAGGCACCATGCGGCTTCTGCACCATAAAAGTTCATTTGAATCAAAAATAATGTCATCTTTTAAGTGAGGCGCTATTGAAATCTTGGGGGTCTAAGTGTCAAGACAATCTTGACATAAAACGGAGGCATCATTTTCAATCATTCAATAATGATGTGGTTTTGGATGACAGTATTCTATGAGATATCATGGGAAAATAATAGGAGACATAATGGAAATACAGTATCGTCCAATTTGTGACCATAATGGGAATATACATAGCGCTTCCTTCACAGGAAATAATACATGTGACATAACGGGAATGTAGTAAGTATGTGGGTTTGGCTGGGATTATCCTACATCCTGCAGGGATATAATAACTGGGAAAACGCTATATTTGATACCGCCACGTTGTGGGATGAGCGAGTAAACATTGCATGTCATTTCCCAGAATCCCTTGCTGCAGTGGGAGCACTGTATGCTACTGTACTGTAGGTGATAATGGTTGAAATATATATATATATATATATAGATATATATCTATATATATATATATATATATATATATATATATACATACACATCAACCAGTACAATAATTTAAAAGGGGGGAATTAAAATGGTTGAAGTGGATAATGACAAGTATATACCGATCCAAAAAAACAACTCCTGAGCATGTATGTACTGCTTACATGGATGTTCTATTAGCATGTACAGTGTTGTTTGTTACTGCAGTTACCAATTTATTTCCATTTTAAATATTTAATTTCTCTGAAATGGTGCAAGCAAATTGTATGAAAAGTTGCAAACGAATACATGAATGTTTTGTATCCAGAGTCAGGGGGATGAGATGAGATGGGGTCATGTTCATACAGTATTTGAACTGTACATTACTAAAAGAAGGCTTTTTTTCTATGCAGATACAGTATAGTGTTTCAAACACATGCTATACACACGTACACACACATACACATACACACACACACACACACACACACGAGGTAATGTAAAGATGTGGGTGAACAGAGCGAAAAAGATTGTACTAGAAACGCTTATTAACATCAAAGGAATGGGCCTAAAGCAAAAGTTTGAACAGCAGCAGCAGCTGCAGTACCCCTGATATCTATGGATGGGACAGATACCCCCTGCAGACGCACGCACGCACGCACGCACGCACACACACACACACACAGGGAGGGGTCTGTAGTGTGACAGAGCACACCAGCTTCGCCACCAGGCACTCCTTCTTGAATTAAAATAAAACTATCTCCTTACCTCTTTCTGGATGCCCCCTCTTTACCAACAAGAGGGACAGGACCAGCTCTCCTCAGCTTCCATTTTCCTCTTCCTTTCCTCTCTCCCTTGAAAACTTTCTGCACCTGAGACAGTGGGAGGGAGGGAGATAGAGCATGAAACAGCACCCCAAATCCTGTCCCATTACAAGCAGCACAGGCTTCTGTCCCTCTACTCCTCTGCCTCCAGTCATTTGCATGGGAGGGAGGAGCTGCTTGCTCTCTCTCTCCCTCTTTCTCCCTCTCTCTCCTCTACCTCTCTCCCTCCCTCTCTCTTTTAGAAGCTTTACACCTGCCATCCTGCCTACAGTATGTGATGATATCACAATGTCTCTCTTACATCACAGACAGGCTGACATCATCACACAGGCTGGCGGCCAGCAAGAGACAGAAATGCAGATAGAGACACACTGACAAATACATACACTGTAGGCACAGGCACCATGCGGCTTCTGCACCATAAAAGTTCATTTGAATCAAAAATAATGTCATCTTTTAAGTGAGGCGCTATTGAAATCTTGGGGGTCTAAGTGTCAAGACAATCTTGACATAAAACGGAGGCATCATTTTCAATCATTCAATAATGATGTGGTTTTGGATGACAGTATTCTATGAGATATCATGGGAAAATAATAGGAGACATAATGGAAATACAGTATCGTCCAATTTGTGACCATAATGGGAATATACATAGCGCTTCCTTCACAGGAAATAATACATGTGACATAACGGGAATGTAGTAAGTATGTGGGTTTGGCTGGGATTATCCTACATCCTGCAGGGATATAATAACTGGGAAAACGCTATATTTGATACCGCCACGTTGTGGGATGAGCGAGTAAACATTGCATGTCATTTCCCAGAATCCCTTGCTGCAGTGGGAGCACTGTATGCTACTGTACTGTAGGTGATAATGGTTGAAATATATATATATATATATATATATATATATATATATATAGATATATAGATATATATATCTATATATATATATATATATATATATATATATATATATATATACATACACATCAACCAGTACAATAATTTAAAAGGGGGGAATTAAAATGGTTGAAGTGGATAATGACAAGTATATACCGATCCAAAAAAACAACTCCTGAGCATGTATGTACTGCTTACATGGATGTACTATTAGCATGTACAGTGTTGTTTGTTACTGCAGTTACCAATTTATTTCCATTTTAAATATTTAATTTCTCTGAAATGGTGCAAGCAAATTGTATGAAAAGTTGCAAACGAATACATGAATGTTTTGTATCCAGAGTCAGGGGGATGAGATGAGATGGGGTCATGTTCATACAGTATTTGAACTGTACATTACTAAAAGAAGGCTTTTTTCTATGCAGATACAGTATAGTGTTTCAAACACATGCTATACACACGTACACACACATACACATACACACACACACACACACACACACACACACGAGGTAATGTAAAGATGTGGGTGAACAGAGCGAAAAAGATTGTACTAGAAACGCTTATTAACATCAAAGGAATGGGCCTAAAGCAAAAGTTTGAACAGCAGCAGCAGCTGCAGTACCCCTGATATCTATGGATGGGACAGATACCCCCTGCAGGCAGACGCACGCACGCACGCACGCACGCACACACACACACACAGGGAGGGGTCTGTAGTGTGACAGAGCACACCAGCTTCGCCACCAGGCACTCCTTCTTGAATTAAAATAAAACTATCTCCTTACCTCTTTCTGGATGCCCCCTCTTTACCAACAAGAGGGACAGGACCAGCTCTCCTCAGCTTCCATTTTCCTCTTCCTTTCCTCTCTCCCTTGAAAACTTTCTGCACCTGAGACAGTGGGAGGGAGGGAGATAGAGCATGAAACAGCACCCCAAATCCTGTCCCATTACAAGCAGCACAGGCTTCTGTCCCTCTACTCCTCTGCCTCCAGTCATTTGCATGGGAGGGAGGAGCTGCTTGCTCTCTCTCTCCCTCTTTCTCCCTCTCTCTCCTCTACCTCTCTCCCTCCCTCTCTCTTTTAGAAGCTTTACACCTGCCATCCTGCCTACAGTATGTGATGATATCACAATGTCTCTCTTACATCACAGACAGGCTGACATCATCACACAGGCTGGCGGCCAGCAAGAGACAGAAATGCAGATAGAGACACACTGACAAATACATACACTGTAGGCACAGGCACCATGCGGCTTCTGCACCATAAAAGTTCATTTGAATCAAAAATAATGTCATCTTTTAAGTGAGGCGCTATTGAAATCTTGGGGGTCTAAGTGTCAAGACAATCTTGACATAAAACGGAGGCATCATTTTCAATCATTCAATAATGATGTGGTTTTGGATGACAGTATTCTATGAGATATCATGGGAAAATAATAGGAGACATAATGGAAATACAGTATCGTCCAATTTGTGACCATAATGGGAATATACATAGCGCTTCCTTCACAGGAAATAATACATGTGACATAACGGGAATGTAGTAAGTATGTGGGTTTGGCTGGGATTATCCTACATCCTGCAGGGATATAATAACTGGGAAAACGCTATATTTGATACCGCCACGTTGTGGGATGAGCGAGTAAACATTGCATGTCATTTCCCAGAATCCCTTGCTGCAGTGGGAGCACTGTATGCTACTGTACTGTAGGTGATAATGGTTGAAATATATATATATATATATATAGATATATATCTATATATATATATATATATATATATATATATATATACATACACATCAACCAGTACAATAATTTAAAAGGGGGGAATTAAAATGGTTGAAGTGGATAATGACAAGTATATACCGATCCAAAAAAACAACTCCTGAGCATGTATGTACTGCTTACATGGATGTTCTATTAGCATGTACAGTGTTGTTTGTTACTGCAGTTACCAATTTATTTCCATTTTAAATATTTAATTTCTCTGAAATGGTGCAAGCAAATTGTATGAAAAGTTGCAAACGAATACATGAATGTTTTGTATCCAGAGACAGGGGGATGAGATGAGATGGGGTCATGTTCATACAGTATTTGAACTGTACATTACTAAAAGAAGGCTTTTTTTCTATGCAGATACAGTATAGTGTTTCAAACACATGCTATACACACGTACACACACATACACATACACACACACACACACACACACACGAGGTAATGTAAAGATGTGGGTGAACAGAGCGAAAAAGATTGTACTAGAAACGCTTATTAACATCAAAGGAATGGGCCTAAAGCAAAAGTTTGAACAGCAGCAGCAGCTGCAGTACCCCTGATATCTATGGATGGGACAGATACCCCCTGCAGACGCACGCACGCACGCACGCACGCACACACACACACACACAGGGAGGGGTCTGTAGTGTGACAGAGCACACCAGCTTCGCCACCAGGCACTCCTTCTTGAATTAAAATAAAACTATCTCCTTACCTCTTTCTGGATGCCCCCTCTTTACCAACAAGAGGGACAGGACCAGCTCTCCTCAGCTTCCATTTTCCTCTTCCTTTCCTCTCTCCCTTGAAAACTTTCTGCACCTGAGACAGTGGGAGGGAGGGAGATAGAGCATGAAACAGCACCCCAAATCCTGTCCCATTACAAGCAGCACAGGCTTCTGTCCCTCTACTCCTCTGCCTCCAGTCATTTGCATGGGAGGGAGGAGCTGCTTGCTCTCTCTCTCCCTCTTTCTCCCTCTCTCTCCTCTACCTCTCTCCCTCCCTCTCTCTTTTAGAAGCTTTACACCTGCCATCCTGCCTACAGTATGTGATGATATCACAATGTCTCTCTTACATCACAGACAGGCTGACATCATCACACAGGCTGGCGGCCAGCAAGAGACAGAAATGCAGATAGAGACACACTGACAAATACATACACTGTAGGCACAGGCACCATGCGGCTTCTGCACCATAAAAGTTCATTTGAATCAAAAATAATGTCATCTTTTAAGTGAGGCGCTATTGAAATCTTGGGGGTCTAAGTGTCAAGACAATCTTGACATAAAACGGAGGCATCATTTTCAATCATTCAATAATGATGTGGTTTTGGATGACAGTATTCTATGAGATATCATGGGAAAATAATAGGAGACATAATGGAAATACAGTATCGTCCAATTTGTGACCATAATGGGAATATACATAGCGCTTCCTTCACAGGAAATAATACATGTGACATAACGGGAATGTAGTAAGTATGTGGGTTTGGCTGGGATTATCCTACATCCTGCAGGGATATAATAACTGGGAAAACGCTATATTTGATACCGCCACGTTGTGGGATGAGCGAGTAAACATTGCATGTCATTTCCCAGAATCCCTTGCTGCAGTGGGAGCACTGTATGCTACTGTACTGTAGGTGATAATGGTTGAAATATATATATATATATATATATATATATATATATATATAGATATATAGATATATATATCTATATATATATATATATATATATATATATATATATACATACACATCAACCAGTACAATAATTTAAAAGGGGGGAATTAAAATGGTTGAAGTGGATAATGACAAGTATATACCGATCCAAAAAAACAACTCCTGAGCATGTATGTACTGCTTACATGGATGTACTATTAGCATGTACAGTGTTGTTTGTTACTGCAGTTACCAATTTATTTCCATTTTAAATATTTAATTTCTCTGAAATGGTGCAAGCAAATTGTATGAAAAGTTGCAAACGAATACATGAATGTTTTGTATCCAGAGTCAGGGGGATGAGATGAGATGGGGTCATGTTCATACAGTATTTGAACTGTACATTACTAAAAGAAGGCTTTTTTTCTATGCAGATACAGTATAGTGTTTCAAACACATGCTATACACACGTACACACACATACACATACACACACACACACACACACACACACACGAGGTAATGTAAAGATGTGGGTGAACAGAGCGAAAAAGATTGTACTAGAAACGCTTATTAACATCAAAGGAATGGGCCTAAAGCAAAAGTTTGAACAGCAGCAGCAGCTGCAGTACCCCTGATATCTATGGATGGGACAGATACCCCCTGCAGGCAGACGCACGCACGCACGCACGCACGCACACACACACACACACAGGGAGGGGTCTGTAGTGTGACAGAGCACACCAGCTTCGCCACCAGGCACTCCTTCTTGAATTAAAATAAAACTATCTCCTTACCTCTTTCTGGATGCCCCCTCTTTACCAACAAGAGGGACAGGACCAGCTCTCCTCAGCTTCCATTTTCCTCTTCCTTTCCTCTCTCCCTTGAAAACTTTCTGCACCTGAGACAGTGGGAGGGAGGGAGATAGAGCATGAAACAGCACCCCAAATCCTGTCCCATTACAAGCAGCACAGGCTTCTGTCCCTCTACTCCTCTGCCTACAGTCATTTGCATGGGAGGGAGGAGCTGCTTGCTCTCTCTCTCCCTCTTTCTCCCTCTCTCTCCTCTCCCTCCCTCCCTCTCTCTTTTAGAAGCTTTACACCTGCCATCCTGCCTACAGTATGTGATGATATCACAATGTCTCTCTTACATCACAGACAGGCTGACATCATCACACAGGCTGGCGGCCAGCAAGAGACAGAAATGCAGATAGAGACACACTGACAAATACATACACTGTAGGCACAGGCACCATGCGGCTTCTGCACCATAAAAGTTCATTTGAATCAAAAATAATGTCATCTTTTAAGTGAGGCGCTATTGAAATCTTGGGGGTCTAAGTGTCAAGACAATCTTGACATAAAACGGAGGCATCATTTTCAATCATTCAATAATGATGTGGTTTTGGATGACAGTATTCTATGAGATATCATGGGAAAATAATAGGAGACATAATGGAAATACAGTATCGTCCAATTTGTGACCATAATGGGAATATACATAGCGCTTCCTTCACAGGAAATAATACATGTGACATAACGGGAATGTAGTAAGTATGTGGGTTTGGCTGGGATTATCCTACATCCTGCAGGGATATAATAACTGGGAAAACGCTATATTTGATACCGCCACGTTGTGGGATGAGCGAGTAAACATTGCATGTCATTTCCCAGAATCCCTTGCTGCAGTGGGAGCACTGTATGCTACTGTACTGTAGGTGATAATGGTTGAAATATATATATATATATATATATATAGATATATAGATATATATATCTATATATATATATATATATATATATATATATATATATATATATACATACACATCAACCAGTACAATAATTTAAAAGGGGGGAATTAAAATGGTTGAAGTGGATAATGACAAGTATATACCGATCCAAAAAAACAACTCCTGAGCATGTATGTACTGCTTACATGGATGTACTATTAGCATGTACAGTGTTGTTTGTTACTGCAGTTACCAATTTATTTCCATTTTAAATATTTAATTTCTCTGAAATGGTGCAAGCAAATTGTATGAAAAGTTGCAAACGAATACATGAATGTTTTGTATCCAGAGTCAGGGGGATGAGATGAGATGGGGTCATGTTCATACAGTATTTGAACTGTACATTACTAAAAGAAGGCTTTTTTTCTATGCAGATACAGTATAGTGTTTCAAACACATGCTATACACACGTACACACACATACACATACACACACACACACACACACACACACACACACACACACACGAGGTAATGTAAAGATGTGGGTGAACAGAGCGAAAAAGATTGTACTAGAAACGCTTATTAACATCAAAGGAATGGGCCTAAAGCAAAAGTTTGAACAGCAGCAGCAGCTGCAGTACCCCTGATATCTATGGATGGGACAGATACCCCCTGCAGGCAGACGCACGCACGCACGCACGCACGCACACACACACACACAGGGAGGGGTCTGTAGTGTGACAGAGCACACCAGCTTCGCCACCAGGCACTCCTTCTTGAATTAAAATAAAACAATCTCCTTACCTCTTTCTGGATGCCCCCTCTTTACCAACAAGAGGGACAGGACCAGCTCTCCTCAGCTTCCATTTTCCTCTTCCTTTCCTCTCTCCCTTGAAAACTTTCTGCACCTGAGACAGTGGGAGGGAGGGAGATAGAGCATGAAACAGCACCCCAAATCCTGTCCCATTACAAGCAGCACAGGCTTCTGTCCCTCTACTCCTCTGCCTCCAGTCATTTGCATGGGAGGGAGGAGCTGCTTGCTCTCTCTCTCCCTCTTTCTCCCTCTCTCTCCTCTACCTCTCTCCCTCCCTCTCTCTTTTAGAAGCTTTACACCTGCCATCCTGCCTACAGTATGTGATGATATCACAATGTCTCTCTTACATCACAGACAGGCTGACATCATCACACAGGCTGGCGGCCAGCAAGAGACAGAAATGCAGATAGAGACACACTGACAAATACATACACTGTAGGCACAGGCACCATGCGGCTTCTGCACCATAAAAGTTCATTTGAATCAAAAATAATGTCATCTTTTAAGTGAGGCGCTATTGAAATCTTGGGGGTCTAAGTGTCAAGACAATCTTGACATAAAACGGAGGCATCATTTTCAATCATTCAATAATGATGTGGTTTTGGATGACAGTATTCTATGAGATATCATAGAATAGTTGTAAGGAAGCCTCAATACACATGTATGCAGATGACACAATCCTGTATGCACACAGCCATAGCCTCTCTGACCTTCAACACATACTTCAGTCTGACTTTTTGAGACTCGAAAACTGGATTTCCCAAAACAAACTGTTTTTAAACACTGACAAGACTGTAACAATGGTATTTGGGACCAAGACTAAATTTGTAAAGCTTCCAGTGACTGAGCT
This sequence comes from Ascaphus truei, assembly GCF_040206685.1. Lineage (NCBI taxonomy): Eukaryota > Metazoa > Chordata > Amphibia > Anura > Ascaphidae > Ascaphus > Ascaphus truei. The sequence continues at coordinate 990,878 of NW_027453854.1, forward strand.
CCTGATTAGAACCAACGCTAAAACCACCCTAACACCTGTCACTAGTTTTAAATACCTGGGCTTATGGTTTGACTCCCACTTAACATTCGGGATGCACATTGATACCCTGACAACCAAGACCTATGCCAAACTAGGGGTACTTTACAGGAACAAATCCTCCCTAAGTCTCCTGGTCAGAAAGCGTATTGCACAGCAGATGCTAATGCCAATTATTGACTATGGAGACATAGTATATGGCTCGGCTCCTCAAACCCACCTTAGCAAACTTGACACCCTCTACAATTCAATTTGTCGTTTTGTTCTCCAATGCAACTACAACACACATCACTGCGAAATGCTCAAAGAACTAGATTGGTCATCACTAGAGTCTAGGCGCAAAGTTCACCTTTCCTGTCTCACCCTCAAATACTTTCTGGGCAAGCTACCCAGCTACCTGAACAAGCTCCTCACCCCTACCACATGCAGTACCTATCACCTGAGATCAGACTCCAAAAGACTATTCATGGTCCCAAGACTCAACAAAGTATCCGGACGTTCCTCCTTCTCCTTCCATGCACCCCAAAACTGGAACAACCTACCAGAGACTCTCATATCCACCACCAGCTTAAGTTCTTTCAAATCTAAGGCTGTCTCACACTTTAATCTGGTCTGTAACTGTTTCATAAGCTCATAATATATATTTTCTTTAACTGTGCATGCAATGTCTTGTATATAAATGTATACCTTGTTCATTTATGTAACTGTATTTGTAACCATGTATTATTTGTTTTACTCTGTGCCCAGGACATACTTGAAAACGAGAGGTAACTCTCAATGTATTACTTCCTGGTAAAATATTTTATAAATAAAAAATAAATAAATAAAATCATGGGAAAATAATAGGAGACATAATGGAAATACAGTATCGTCCAATTTGTGACCATAATGGGAATATACATAGCGCTTCCTTCACAGGAAATAATACATGTGACATAACGGGAATGTAGTAAGTATGTGGGTTTGGCTGGGATTATCCTACATCCTGCAGGGATATAATAACTGGGAAAACGCTATATTTGATACCGCCACGTTGTGGGATGAGCGAGTAAACATTGCATGTCATTTCCCAGAATCCCTTGCTGCAGTGGGAGCACTGTATGCTACTGTACTGTAGGTGATAATGGTTGAAATATATATATATATATATATATATAGATATATAGATATATATCTATATATATATATATATATATATACATACACATCAACCAGTACAATAATTTAAAAGGGGGGAATTAAAATGGTTGAAGTGGATAATGACAAGTATATACCGATCCAAAAAAACAACTCCTGAGCATGTATGTACTGCTTACATGGATGTTCTATTAGCATGTACAGTGTTGTTTGTTACTGCAGTTACCAATTTATTTCCATTTTAAATATTTAATTTCTCTGAAATGGTGCAAGCAAATTGTATGAAAAGTTGCAAACGAATACATGAATGTTTTGTATCCAGAGTCAGGGGGATGAGATGAGATGGGGTCATGTTCATACAGTATTTGAACTGTACATTACTAAAAGAAGGCTTTTTTTCTATGCAGATACAGTATAGTGTTTCAAACACATGCTATACACACGTACACACACATACACATACACACACACACACACACACACACGAGGTAATGTAAAGATGTGGGTGAACAGAGCGAAAAAGATTGTACTAGAAACGCTTATTAACATCAAAGGAATGGGCCTAAAGCAAAAGTTTGAACAGCAGCAGCAGCTGCAGTACCCCTGATATCTATGGATGGGACAGATACCCCCTGCAGACGCACACACGCACGCACGCACGCACACACACACACACACAGGGAGGGGTCTGTAGTGTGACAGAGCACACCAGCTTCGCCACCAGGCACTCCTTCTTGAATTAAAATAAAACTATCTCCTTACCTCTTTCTGGATGCCCCCTCTTTACCAACAAGAGGGACAGGACCAGCTCTCCTCAGCTTCCATTTTCCTCTTCCTTTCCTCTCTCCCTTGAAAACTTTCTGCACCTGAGACAGTGGGAGGGAGGGAGATAGAGCATGAAACAGCACCCCAAATCCTGTCCCATTACAAGCAGCACAGGCTTCTGTCCCTCTACTCCTCTGCCTCCAGTCATTTGCATGGGAGGGAGGAGCTGCTTGCTCTCTCTCTCCCTCTTTCTCCCTCTCTCTCCTCTACCTCTCTCCCTCCCTCTCTCTTTTAGAAGCTTTACACCTGCCATCCTGCCTACAGTATGTGATGATATCACAATGTCTCTCTTACATCACAGACAGGCTGACATCATCACACAGGCTGGCGGCCAGCAAGAGACAGAAATGCAGATAGAGACACACTGACAAATACATACACTGTAGGCACAGGCACCATGCGGCTTCTGCACCATAAAAGTTCATTTGAATCAAAAATAATGTCATCTTTTAAGTGAGGCGCTATTGAAATCTTGGGGGTCTAAGTGTCAAGACAATCTTGACATAAAACGGAGGCATCATTTTCAATCATTCAATAATGATGTGGTTTTGGATGACAGTATTCTATGAGATATCATGGGAAAATAATAGGAGACATAATGGAAATACAGTATCGTCCAATTTGTGACCATAATGGGAATATACATAGCGCTTCCTTCACAGGAAATAATACATGTGACATAACGGGAATGTAGTAAGTATGTGGGTTTGGCTGGGATTATCCTACATCCTGCAGGGATATAATAACTGGGAAAACGCTATATTTGATACCGCCACGTTGTGGGATGAGCGAGTAAACATTGCATGTCATTTCCCAGAATCCCTTGCTGCAGTGGGAGCACTGTATGCTACTGTACTGTAGGTGATAATGGTTGAAATATATATATATATATATATATATATATATATATATATATATAGATATATATATCTATATATATATATATATATATATATATATATATATATACATACACATCAACCAGTACAATAATTTAAAAGGGGGGAATTAAAATGGTTGAAGTGGATAATGACAAGTATATACCGATCCAAAAAAACAACTCCTGAGCATGTATGTACTGCTTACATGGATGTACTATTAGCATGTACAGTGTTGTTTGTTACTGCAGTTACCAATTTATTTCCATTTTAAATATTTAATTTCTCTGAAATGGTGCAAGCAAATTGTATGAAAAGTTGCAAACGAATACATGAATGTTTTGTATCCAGAGTCAGGGGGATGAGATGAGATGGGGTCATGTTCATACAGTATTTGAACTGTACATTACTAAAAGAAGGCTTTTTTTCTATGCAGATACAGTATAGTGTTTCAAACACATGCTATACACACGTACACACACATACACATACACACACACACACACACGAGGTAATGTAAAGATGTGGGTGAACAGAGCGAAAAAGATTGTACTAGAAACGCTTATTAACATCAAAGGAATGGGCCTAAAGCAAAAGTTTGAACAGCAGCAGCAGCTGCAGTACCCCTGATATCTATGGATGGGACAGATACCCCCTGCAGGCAGACGCACGCACGCACGCACGCACACACACACACACACAGGGAGGGGTCTGTAGTGTGACAGAGCACACCAGCTTCGCCACCAGGCACTCCTTCTTGAATTAAAATAAAACTATCTCCTTACCTCTTTCTGGATGCCCCCTCTTTACCAACAAGAGGGACAGGACCAGCTCTCCTCAGCTTCCATTTTCCTCTTCCTTTCCTCTCTCCCTTGAAAACTTTCTGCACCTGAGACAGTGGGAGGGAGGGAGATAGAGCATGAAACAGCACCCCAAATCCTGTCCCATTACAAGCAGCACAGGCTTCTGTCCCTCTACTCCTCTGCCTACAGTCATTTGCATGGGAGGGAGGAGCTGCTTGCTCTCTCTCTCCCTCTTTCTCCCTCTCTCTCCTCTCCCTCCCTCCCTCTCTCTTTTAGAAGCTTTACACCTGCCATCCTGCCTACAGTATGTGATGATATCACAATGTCTCTCTTACATCACAGACAGGCTGACATCATCACACAGGCTGGCGGCCAGCAAGAGACAGAAATGCAGATAGAGACACACTGACAAATACATACACTGTAGGCACAGGCACCATGCGGCTTCTGCACCATAAAAGTTCATTTGAATCAAAAATAATGTCATCTTTTAAGTGAGGCGCTATTGAAATCTTGGGGGTCTAAGTGTCAAGACAATCTTGACATAAAACGGAGGCATCATTTTCAATCATTCAATAATGATGTGGTTTTGGATGACAGTATTCTATGAGATATCATGGGAAAATAATAGGAGACATAATGGAAATACAGTATCGTCCAATTTGTGACCATAATGGGAATATACATAGCGCTTCCTTCACAGGAAATAATACATGTGACATAACGGGAATGTAGTAAGTATGTGGGTTTGGCTGGGATTATCCTACATCCTGCAGGGATATAATAACTGGGAAAACGCTATATTTGATACCGCCACGTTGTGGGATGAGCGAGTAAACATTGCATGTCATTTCCCAGAATCCCTTGCTGCAGTGGGAGCACTGTATGCTACTGTACTGTAGGTGATAATGGTTGAAATATATATATATATATATATATATAGATATATAGATATATATATCTATATATATATATATATATATATATATATATATATATATATATATATACACATACACATCAACCAGTACAATAATTTAAAAGGGGGGAATTAAAATGGTTGAAGTGGATAATGACAAGTATATACCGATCCAAAAAAACAACTCCTGAGCATGTATGTACTGCTTACATGGATGTACTATTAGCATGTACAGTGTTGTTTGTTACTGCAGTTACCAATTTATTTCCATTTTAAATATTTAATTTCTCTGAAATGGTGCAAGCAAATTGTATGAAAAGTTGCAAACGAATACATGAATGTTTTGTATCCAGAGTCAGGGGGATGAGATGAGATGGGGTCATGTTCATACAGTATTTGAACTGTACATTACTAAAAGAAGGCTTTTTTTCTATGCAGATACAGTATAGTGTTTCAAACACATGCTATACACACGTACACACACATACACATACACACACACACACACACACACACACACACACACGAGGTAATGTAAAGATGTGGGTGAACAGAGCGAAAAAGATTGTACTAGAAACGCTTATTAACATCAAAGGAATGGGCCTAAAGCAAAAGTTTGAACAGCAGCAGCAGCTGCAGTACCCCTGATATCTATGGATGGGACAGATACCCCCTGCAGGCAGACGCACGCACGCACGAACGCACACACACACACACAGGGAGGGGTCTGTAGTGTGACAGAGCACACCAGCTTCGCCACCAGGCACTCCTTCTTGAATTAAAATAAAACTATCTCCTTACCTCTTTCTGGATGCCCCCTCTTTACCAACAAGAGGGACAGGACCAGCTCTCCTCAGCTTCCATTTTCCTCTTCCTTTCCTCTCTCCCTTGAAAACTTTCTGCACCTGAGACAGTGGGAGGGAGGGAGATAGAGCATGAAACAGCACCCCAAATCCTGTCCCATTACAAGCAGCACAGGCTTCTGTCCCTCTACTCCTCTGCCTCCAGTCATTTGCATGGGAGGGAGGAGCTGCTTGCTCTCTCTCTCCCTCTTTCTCCCTCTCTCTCCTCTACCTCTCTCCCTCCCTCTCTCTTTTAGAAGCTTTACACCTGCCATCCTGCCTACAGTATGTGATGATATCACAATGTCTCTCTTACATCACAGACAGGCTGACATCATCACACAGGCTGGCGGCCAGCAAGAGACAGAAATGCAGATAGAGACACACTGACAAATACATACACTGTAGGCACAGGCACCATGCGGCTTCTGCACCATAAAAGTTCATTTGAATCAAAAATAATGTCATCTTTTAAGTGAGGCGCTATTGAAATCTTGGGGGTCTAAGTGTCAAGACAATCTTGACATAAAACGGAGGCATCATTTTCAATCATTCAATAATGATGTGGTTTTGGATGACAGTATTCTATGAGATATCATGGGAAAATAATAGGAGACATAATGGAAATACAGTATCGTCCAATTTGTGACCATAATGGGAATATACATAGCGCTTCCTTCACAGGAAATAATACATGTGACATAACGGGAATGTAGTAAGTATGTGGGTTTGGCTGGGATTATCCTACATCCTGCAGGGATATAATAACTGGGAAAACGCTATATTTGATACCGCCACGTTGTGGGATGAGCGAGTAAACATTGCATGTCATTTCCCAGAATCCCTTGCTGCAGTGGGAGCACTGTATGCTACTGTACTGTAGGTGATAATGGTTGAAATATATATATATATATATATATATATATATATATATATATAGATATATAGATATATATATCTATATATATATATATATATATATATATATATATATATATATACATACACATCAACCAGTACAATAATTGAAAAGGGGGGAATTAAAATGGTTGAAGTGGATAATGACAAGTATATACCGATCCAAAAAAACAACTCCTGAGCATGTATGTACTGCTTACATGGATGTACTATTAGCATGTACAGTGTTGTTTGTTACTGCAGTTACCAATTTATTTCCATTTTAAATATTTAATTTCTCTGAAATGGTGCAAGCAAATTGTATGAAAAGTTGCAAACGAATACATGAATGTTTTGTATCCAGAGTCAGGGGGATGAGATGAGATGGGGTCATGTTCATACAGTATTTGAACTGTACATTACTAAAAGAAGGCTTTTTTTCTATGCAGATACAGTATAGTGTTTCAAACACATGCTATACACACGTACACACACATACACATACACACACACACACACACACACACACACGAGGTAATGTAAAGATGTGGGTGAACAGAGCGAAAAAGATTGTACTAGAAACGCTTATTAACATCAAAGGAATGGGCCTAAAGCAAAAGTTTGAACAGCAGCAGCAGCTGCAGTACCCCTGATATCTATGGATGGGACAGATACCCCCTGCAGGCAGACGCACGCACGCACGCACGCACGCACACACACACACACACAGGGAGGGGTCTGTAGTGTGACAGAGCACACCAGCTTCGCCACCAGGCACTCCTTCTTGAATTAAAATAAAACTATCTCCTTACCTCTTTCTGGATGCCCCCTCTTTACCAACAAGAGGGACAGGACCAGCTCTCCTCAGCTTCCATTTTCCTCTTCCTTTCCTCTCTCCCTTGAAAACTTTCTGCACCTGAGACAGTGGGAGGGAGGGAGATAGAGCATGAAACAGCACCCCAAATCCTGTCCCATTACAAGCAGCACAGGCTTCTGTCCCTCTACTCCTCTGCCTACAGTCATTTGCATGGGAGGGAGGAGCTGCTTGCTCTCTCTCTCCCTCTTTCTCCCTCTCTCTCCTCTCCCTCCCTCCCTCTCTCTTTTAGAAGCTTTACACCTGCCATCCTGCCTACAGTATGTGATGATATCACAATGTCTCTCTTACATCACAGACAGGCTGACATCATCACACAGGCTGGCGGCCAGCAAGAGACAGAAATGCAGATAGAGACACACTGACAAATACATACACTGTAGGCACAGGCACCATGCGGCTTCTGCACCATAAAAGTTCATTTGAATCAAAAATAATGTCATCTTTTAAGTGAGGCGCTATTGAAATCTTGGGGGTCTAAGTGTCAAGACAATCTTGACATAAAACGGAGGCATCATTTTCAATCATTCAATAATGATGTGGTTTTGGATGACAGTATTCTATGAGATATCATGGGAAAATAATAGGAGACATAATGGAAATACAGTATCGTCCAATTTGTGACCATAATGGGAATATACATAGCGCTTCCTTCACAGGAAATAATACATGTGACATAACGGGAATGTAGTAAGTATGTGGGTTTGGCTGGGATTATCCTACATCCTGCAGGGATATAATAACTGGGAAAACGCTATATTTGATACCGCCACGTTGTGGGATGAGCGAGTAAACATTGCATGTCATTTCCCAGAATCCCTTGCTGCAGTGGGAGCACTGTATGCTACTGTACTGTAGGTGATAATGGTTGAAATATATATATATATATATATATATATATATATATATATATATAGATATATATATCTATATATATATATATATATATATATATATATATATATATATATACATACACATCAACCAGTACAATAATTTAAAAGGGGGGAATTAAAATGGTTGAAGTGGATAATGACAAGTATATACCGATCCAAAAAAACAACTCCTGAGCATGTATGTACTGCTTACATGGATGTACTATTAGCATGTACAGTGTTGTTTGTTACTGCAGTTACCAATTTATTTCCATTTTAAATATTTAATTTCTCTGAAATGGTGCAAGCAAATTGTATGAAAAGTTGCAAACGAATACATGAATGTTTTGTATCCAGAGTCAGGGGGATGAGATGAGATGGGGTCATGTTCATACAGTATTTGAACTGTACATTACTAAAAGAAGGCTTTTTTTCTATGCAGATACAGTATAGTGTTTCAAACACATGCTATACACACGTACACACACATACACATACACACACACACACACACACACACACACACACACACACACGAGGTAATGTAAAGATGTGGGTGAACAGAGCGAAAAAGATTGTACTAGAAACGCTTATTAACATCAAAGGAATGGGCCTAAAGCAAAAGTTTGAACAGCAGCAGCAGCTGCAGTACCCCTAATATCTATGGATGGGACAGATACCCCCTGCAGGCAGACGCACGCACGCACGCACGCACACACACACACACACAGGGAGGGGTCTGTAGTGTGACAGAGCACACCAGCTTCGCCACCAGGCACTCCTTCTTGAATTAAAATAAAACTATCTCCTTACCTCTTTCTGGATGCCCCCTCTTTACCAACAAGAGGGACAGGACCAGCTCTCCTCAGCTTCCATTTTCCTCTTCCTTTCCTCTCTCCCTTGAAAACTTTCTGCACCTGAGACAGTGGGAGGGAGGGAGGGAGATAGAGCATGAAACAGCACCCCAAATCCTGTCCCATTACAAGCAGCACAGGCTTCTGTCCCTCTACTCCTCTGCCTACAGTCATTTGCATGGGAGGGAGGAGCTGCTTGCTCTCTCTCTCCCTCTTTCTCCCTCTCTCTCCTCTCCCTCCCTCCCTCTCTCTTTTATAAGCTTTACACCTGCCATCCTGCCTACAGTATGTGATGATATCACAATGTCTCTCTTACATCACAGACAGGCTGACATCATCACACAGGCTGGCGGCCAGCAAGAGACAGAAATGCAGATAGAGACACACTGACAAATACATACACTGTAGGCACAGGCACCATGCGGCTTCTGCACCATAAAAGTTCATTTGAATCAAAAATAATGTCATCTTTTAAGTGAGGCGCTATTGAAATCTTGGGGGTCTAAGTGTCAAGACAATCTTGACATAAAACGGAGGCATCATTTTCAATCATTCAATAATGATGTGGTTTTGGATGACAGTATTCTATGAGATATCATGGGAAAATAATAGGAGACATAATGGAAATACAGTATCGTCCAATTTGTGACCATAATGGGAATATACATAGCGCTTCCTTCACAGGAAATAATACATGTGACATAACGGGAATGTAGTAAGTATGTGGGTTTGGCTGGGATTATCCTACATCCTGCAGGGATATAATAACTGGGAAAACGCTATATTTGATACCGCCACGTTGTGGGATGAGCGAGTAAACATTGCATGTCATTTCCCAGAATCCCTTGCTGCAGTGGGAGCACTGTATGCTACTGTACTGTAGGTGATAATGGTTGAAATATATATATATATATATATATATAGATATATAGATATATATATCTATATATATATATATATATATATATATATATATATATATATATACACATACACATCAACCAGTACAATAATTTAAAAGGGGGGAATTAAAATGGTTGAAGTGGATAATGACAAGTATATACCGATCCAAAAAAACAACTCCTGAGCATGTATGTACTGCTTACATGGATGTACTATTAGCATGTACAGTGTTGTTTGTTACTGCAGTTACCAATTTATTTCCATTTTAAATATTTAATTTCTCTGAAATGGTGCAAGCAAATTGTATGAAAAGTTGCAAACGAATACATGAATGTTTTGTATCCAGAGTCAGGGGGATGAGATGAGATGGGGTCATGTTCATACAGTATTTGAACTGTACATTACTAAAAGAAGGCTTTTTTTCTATGCAGATACAGTATAGTGTTTCAAACACATGCTATACACACGTACACACACATACACATACACACACACACACACACACACACACACACACGAGGTAATGTAAAGATGTGGGTGAACAGAGCGAAAAAGATTGTACTAGAAACGCTTATTAACATCAAAGGAATGGGCCTAAAGCAAAAGTTTGAACAGCAGCAGCAGCTGCAGTACCCCTGATATCTATGGATGGGACAGATACCCCCTGCAGGCAGACGCACGCACGCACGCACGCACACACACACAGGGAGGGGTCTGTAGTGTGACAGAGCACACCAGCTTCGCCACCAGGCACTCCTTCTTGAATTAAAATAAAACTATCTCCTTACCTCTTTCTGGATGCCCCCTCTTTACCAACAAGAGGGACAGGACCAGCTCTCCTCAGCTTCCATTTTCCTCTTCCTTTCCTCTCTCCCTTGAAAACTTTCTGCACCTGAGACAGTGGGAGGGAGGGAGATAGAGCATGAAACAGCACCCCAAATCCTGTCCCATTACAAGCAGCACAGGCTTCTGTCCCTCTACTCCTCTGCCTCCAGTCATTTGCATGGGAGGGAGGAGCTGCTTGCTCTCTCTCTCCCTCTTTCTCCCTCTCTCTCCTCTACCTCTCTCCCTCCCTCTCTCTTTTAGAAGCTTTACACCTGCCATCCTGCCTACAGTATGTGATGATATCACAATGTCTCTCTTACATCACAGACAGGCTGACATCATCACACAGGCTGGCGGCCAGCAAGAGATAGAAATGCAGATAGAGACACACTGACAAATACATACACTGTAGGCACAGGCACCATGCGGCTTCTGCACCATAAAAGTTCATTTGAATCAAAAATAATGTCATCTTTTAAGTGAGGCGCTATTGAAATCTTGGGGGTCTAAGTGTCAAGACAATCTTGACATAAAACGGAGGCATCATTTTCAATCATTCAATAATGATGTGGTTTTGGATGACAGTATTCTATGAGATATCATGGGAAAATAATAGGAGACATAATGGAAATACAGTATCGTCCAATTTGTGACCATAATGGGAATATACATAGCGCTTCCTTCACAGGAAATAATACATGTGACATAACGGGAATGTAGTAAGTATGTGGGTTTGGCTGGGATTATCCTACATCCTGCAGGGATATAATAACTGGGAAAACGCTATATTTGATACCGCCACGTTGTGGGATGAGCGAGTAAACATTGCATGTCATTTCCCAGAATCCCTTGCTGCAGTGGGAGCACTGTATGCTACTGTACTGTAGGTGATAATGGTTGAAATATATATATATATATATATATAGATATATATATATATATATATATATATATATATAGATATATATATATATATCTATATATATATATATATATATATATATATATATATACATACACATCAACCAGTACAATAATTTAAAAGGGGGGAATTAAAATGGTTGAAGTGGATAATGACAAGTATATACCGATCCAAAAAAACAACTCCTGAGCATGTATGTACTGCTTACATGGATGTTCTATTAGCATGTACAGTGTTGTTTGTTACTGCAGTTACCAATTTATTTCCATTTTAAATATTTAATTTCTCTGAAATGGTGCAAGCAAATTGTATGAAAAGTTGCAAACGAATACATGAATGTTTTGTATCCAGAGTCAGGGGGATGAGATGAGATGGGGTCATGTTCATACAGTATTTGAACTGTACATTACTAAAAGAAGGCTTTTTTTCTATGCAGATACAGTTTAGTGTTTCAAACACATGCTATACACACGTACACACACATACACATACACACACACACACACACACACACACACACGAGGTAATGTAAAGATGTGGGTGAACAGAGCGAAAAAGATTGTACTAGAAACGCTTATTAACATCAAAGGAATGGGCCTAAAGCAAAAGTTTGAACAGCAGCAGCAGCTGCAGTACCCCTGATATCTATGGATGGGACAGATACCCCCTGCAGACGCACGCACGCACGCACGCACACACACACACACAGGGAGGGGTCTGTAGTGTGACAGAGCACACCAGCTTCGCCACCAGGCACTCCTTCTTGAATTAAAATAAAACTATCTCCTTACCTCTTTCTGGATGTCCCCTCTTTACCAACAAGAGGGACAGGACCAGCTCTCCTCAGCTTCCATTTTCCTCTTCCTTTCCTCTCTCCCTTGAAAACTTTCTGCACCTGAGACAGTGGGAGGGAGGGAGATAGAGCATGAAACAGCACCCCAAATCCTGTCCCATTACAAGCAGCACAGGCTTCTGTCCCTCTACTCCTCTGCCTCCAGTCATTTGCATGGGAGGGAGGAGCTGCTTGCTCTCTCTCTCCCTCTTTCTCCCTCTCTCTCCTCTACCTCCCTCCCTCTCTCTTTTAGAAGCTTTACACCTGCCATCCTGCCTACAGTATGTGATGATATCACAATGTCTCTCTTACATCACAGACAGGCTGACATCATCACACAGGCTGGCGGCCAGCAAGAGACAGAAATGCAGATAGAGACACACTGACAAATACATACACTGTAGGCACAGGCACCATGCGGCTTCTGCACCATAAAAGTTCATTTGAATCAAAAATAATGTCATCTTTTAAATGAGGCGCTATTGAAATCTTGGGGGTCTAAGTGTCAAGACAATCTTGACATAAAACGGAGGCATCATTTTCAATCATTCAATAATGATGTGGTTTTGGATGACAGTATTCTATGAGATATCATGGGAAAATAATAGGAGACATAATGGAAATACAGTATCGTCCAATTTGTGACCATAATGGGAATATACATAGCGCTTCCTTCACAGGAAATAATACATGTGACATAACGGGAATGTAGTAAGTATGTGGGTTTGGCTGGGATTATCCTACATCCTGCAGGGATATAATAACTGGGAAAACGCTATATTTGATACCGCCACGTTGTGGGATGAGCGAGTAAACATTGCATGTCATTTCCCAGAATCCCTTGCTGCAGTGGGAGCACTGTATGCTACTGTACTGTAGGTGATAATGGTTGAAATATATATATATATATATATATATATATATATATATATATATATATATAGATATATAGATATATATCTATATATATATATATATATATATATATATATATATATATATATATATATATACATACACATCAACCAGTACAATAATTTAAAAGGGGGGAATTAAAATGGTTGAAGTGGATAATGACAAGTATATACCGATCCAAAAAAACAACTCCTGAGCATGTATGTACTGCTTACATGGATGTACTATTAGCATGTACAGTGTTGTTTGTTACTGCAGTTACCAATTTATTTCCATTTTAAATATTTAATTTCTCTGAAATGGTGCAAGCAAATTGTATGAAAAGTTGCAAACGAATACATGAATGTTTTGTATCCAGAGTCAGGGGGATGAGATGAGATGGGGTCATGTTCATACAGTATTTGAACTGTACATTACTAAAAGAAGGCTTTTTTTCTATGCAGATACAGTATAGTGTTTCAAACACATGCTATACACACGTACACACACATACACATACACACACACACACACACACACACACACGAGGTAATGTAAAGATGTGGGTGAACAGAGCGAAAAAGATTGTACTAGAAACGCTTATTAACATCAAAGGAATGGGCCTAAAGCAAAAGTTTGAACAGCAGCAGCAGCTGCAGTACCCCTGATATCTATGGATGGGACAGATACCCCCTGCAGACGCACGCACGCACGCACGCACGCACACACACACACACACAGGGAGGGGTCTGTAGTGTGACAGAGCACACCAGCTTCGCCACCAGGCACTCCTTCTTGAATTAAAATAAAACTATCTCCTTACCTCTTTCTGGATGCCCCCTCTTTACCAACAAGAGGGACAGGACCAGCTCTCCTCAGCTTCCATTTTCCTCTTCCTTTCCTCTCTCCCTTGAAAACTTTCTGCACCTGAGACAGTGGGAGGGAGGGAGATAGAGCATGAAACAGCACCCCAAATCCTGTCCCATTACAAGCAGCACAGGCTTCTGTCCCTCTACTCCTCTGCCTAAAGTCATTTGCATGGGAGGGAGGAGCTGCTTGCTCTCTCTCTCCCTCTTTCTCCCTCTCTCTCCTCTACCTCCCTCCCTCTCTCTTTTAGAAGCTTTACACCTGCCATCCTGCCTACAGTATGTGATGATATCACAATGTCTCTCTTACATCACAGACAGGCTGACATCATCACACAGGCTGGCGGCCAGCAAGAGACAGAAATGCAGATAGAGACACACTGACAAATACATACACTGTAGGCACAGGCACCATGCGGCTTCTGCACCATAAAAGTTCATTTGAATCAAAAATAATGTCATCTTTTAAGTGAGGCGCTATTGAAATCTTGGGGGTCTAAGTGTCAAGACAATCTTGACATAAAACGGAGGCATCATTTTCAATCATTCAATAATGATGTGGTTTTGGATGACAGTATTCTATGAGATATCATGGGAAAATAATAGGAGACATAATGGAAATACAGTATCGTCCAATTTGTGACCATAATGGGAATATACATAGCGCTTCCTTCACAGGAAATAATACATGTGACATAACGGGAATGTAGTAAGTATGTGGGTTTGGCTGGGATTATCCTACATCCTGCAGGGATATAATAACTGGGAAAACGCTATATTTGATACCGCCACGTTGTGGGATGAGCGAGTAAACATTGCATGTCATTTCCCAGAATCCCTTGCTGCAGTGGGAGCACTGTATGCTACTGTACTGTAGGTGATAATGGTTGAAATATATATATATATATATATATATATAGATAGATATATAGATATATATATCTATATATATATATATATATATATATATATATATATATATATATATACATACACATCAACCAGTACAATAATTTAAAAGGGGGGAATTAAAATGGTTGAAGTGGATAATGACAAGTATATACCGATCCAAAAAAACAACTCCTGAGCATGTATGTACTGCTTACATGGATGTACTATTAGCATGTACAGTGTTGTTTGTTACTGCAGTTACCAATTTATTTCCATTTTAAATATTTAATTTCTCTGAAATGGTGCAAGCAAATTGTATGAAAAGTTGCAAACGAATACATGAATGTTTTGTATCCAGAGTCAGGGGGATGAGATGAGATGGGGTCATGTTCATACAGTATTTGAACTGTACATTACTAAAAGAAGGCTTTTTTTCTATGCAGATACAGTATAGTGTTTCAAACACATGCTATACACACGTACACACACATACACATACACACACACACACACACACACACACACGAGGTAATGTAAAGATGTGGGTGAACAGAGCGAAAAAGATTGTACTAGAAACGCTTATTAACATCAAAGGAATGGGCCTAAAGCAAAAGTTTGAACAGCAGCAGCAGCTGCAGTACCCCTGATATCTATGGATGGGACAGATACCCCCTGCAGGCAGACGCACGCACGCACGCACACACACACACACAGGGAGGGGTCTGTAGTGTGACAGAGCACACCAGCTTCGCCACCAGGCACTCCTTCTTGAATTAAAATAAAACTATCTCCTTACCTCTTTCTGGATGCCCCCTCTTTACCAACAAGAGGGACAGGACCAGCTCTCCTCAGCTTCCATTTTCCTCTTCCTTTCCTCTCTCCCTTGAAAACTTTCTGCACCTGAGACAGTGGGAGGGAGGGAGATAGAGCATGAAACAGCACCCCAAATCCTGTCCCATTACAAGCAGCACAGGCTTCTGTCCCTCTACTCCTCTGCCTACAGTCATTTGCATGGGAGGGAGGAGCTGCTTGCTCTCTCTCTCCCTCTTTCTCCCTCTCTCTCCTCTCCCTCCCTCCCTCTCTCTTTTAGAAGCTTTACACCTGCCATCCTGCCTACAGTATGTGATGATATCACAATGTCTCTCTTACATCACAGACAGGCTGACATCATCACACAGGCTGGCGGCCAGCAAGAGACAGAAATGCAGATAGAGACACACTGACAAATACATACACTGTAGGCACAGGCACCATGCGGCTTCTGCACCATAAAAGTTCATTTGAATCAAAAATAATGTCATCTTTTAAGTGAGGCGCTATTGAAATCTTGGGGGTCTAAGTGTCAAGACAATCTTGACATAAAACGGAGGCATCATTTTCAATCATTCAATAATGATGTGGTTTTGGATGACAGTATTCTATGAGATATCATGGGAAAATAATAGGAGACATAATGGAAATACAGTATCGTCCAATTTGTGACCATAATGGGAATATACATAGCGCTTCCTTCACAGGAAATAATACATGTGACATAACGGGAATGTAGTAAGTATGTGGGTTTGGCTGGGATTATCCTACATCCTGCAGGGATATAATAACTGGGAAAACGCTATATTTGATACCGCCACGTTGTGGGATGAGCGAGTAAACATTGCATGTCATTTCCCAGAATCCCTTGCTGCAGTGGGAGCACTGTATGCTACTGTACTGTAGGTGATAATGGTTGAAATATATATATATATATATATATATATATATATATATATATATATATATATATATATATATACATACACATCAACCAGTACAATAATTTAAAAGGGGGGAATTAAAATGGTTGAAGTGGATAATGACAAGTATATACCGATCCAAAAAAACAACTCCTGAGCATGTATGTACTGCTTACATGGATGTACTATTAGCATGTACAGTGTTGTTTGTTACTGCAGTTACCAATTTATTTCCATTTTAAATATTTAATTTCTCTGAAATGGTGCAAGCAAATTGTATGAAAAGTTGCAAACGAATACATGAATGTTTTGTATCCAGAGTCAGGGGGATGAGATGAGATGGGGTCATGTTCATACAGTATTTGAACTGTACATTACTAAAAGAAGGCTTTTTTTCTATGCAGATACAGTATAGTGTTTCAAACACATGCTATACACACGTACACACACATACACATACACACACACACACACACACACACACACGAGGTAATGTAAAGATGTGGGTGAACAGAGCGAAAAAGATTGTACTAGAAACGCTTATTAACATCAAAGGAATGGGCCTAAAGCAAAAGTTTGAACAGCAGCAGCAGCTGCAGTACCCCTGATATCTATGGATGGGACAGATACCCCCTGCAGGCAGACGCACGCACGCACGCACGCACACACACACACACAGGGAGGGGTCTGTAGTGTGACAGAGCACACCAGCTTCGCCACCAGGCACTCCTTCTTGAATTAAAATAAAACTATCTCCTTACCTCTTTCTGGATGCCCCCTCTTTACCAACAAGAGGGACAGGACCAGCTCTCCTCAGCTTCCATTTTCCTCTTCCTTTCCTCTCTCCCTTGAAAACTTTCTGCACCTGAGACAGTGGGAGGGAGGGAGATAGAGCATGAAACAGCACCCCAAATCCTGTCCCATTACAAGCAGCACAGGCTTCTGTCCCTCTACTCCTCTGCCTCCAGTCATTTGCATGGGAGGGAGGAGCTGCTTGCTCTCTCTCTCCCTCTTTCTCCCTCTCTCTCCTCTACCTCTCTCCCTCCCTCTCTCTTTTAGAAGCTTTACACCTGCCATCCTGCCTACAGTATGTGATGATATCACAATGTCTCTCTTACATCACAGACAGGCTGACATCATCACACAGGCTGGCGGCCAGCAAGAGACAGAAATGCAGATAGAGACACACTGACAAATACATACACTGTAGGCACAGGCACCATGCGGCTTCTGCACCATAAAAGTTCATTTGAATCAAAAATAATGTCATCTTTTAAGTGAGGCGCTATTGAAATCTTGGGGGTCTAAGTGTCAAGACAATCTTGACATAAAACGGAGGCATCATTTTCAATCATTCAATAATGATGTGGTTTTGGATGACAGTATTCTATGAGATATCATGGGAAAATAATAGGAGACATAATGGAAATACAGTATCGTCCAATTTGTGACCATAATGGGAATATACATAGCGCTTCCTTCACAGGAAATAATACATGTGACATAACGGGAATGTAGTAAGTATGTGGGTTTGGCTGGGATTATCCTACATCCTGCAGGGATATAATAACTGGGAAAACGCTATATTTGATACCGCCACGTTGTGGGATGAGCGAGTAAACATTGCATGTCATTTCCCAGAATCCCTTGCTGCAGTGGGAGCACTGTATGCTACTGTACTGTAGGTGATAATGGTTGAAATATATATATATATATATATATATAGATATATAGATATATATATCTATATATCTATATATATATATATATATATATATATATATATATATATATACATACACATCAACCAGTACAATAATTTAAAAGGGGGGAATTAAAATGGTTGAAGTGGATAATGACAAGTATATACCGATCCAAAAAAACAACTCCTGAGCATGTATGTACTGCTTACATGGATGTACTATTAGCATGTACAGTGTTGTTTGTTACTGCAGTTACCAATTTATTTCCATTTTAAATATTTAATTTCTCTGAAATGGTGCAAGCAAATTGTATGAAAAGTTGCAAACGAATACATGAATGTTTTGTATCCAGAGTCAGGGGGATGAGATGAGATGGGGTCATGTTCATACAGTATTTGAACTGTACATTACTAAAAGAAGGCTTTTTTTCTATGCAGATACAGTATAGTGTTTCAAACACATGCTATACACACGTACACACACACACACATACACATACACACACACACACACACACACACGAGGTAATGTAAAGATGTGGGTGAACAGAGCGAAAAAGATTGTACTAGAAACGCTTATTAACATCAAAGGAATGGGCCTAAAGCAAAAGTTTGAACAGCAGCAGCAGCTGCAGTACCCCTGATATCTATGGATGGGACAGATACCCCCTGCAGGCAGACGCACGCACGCACGCACGCACGCACACACACACACACAGGGAGGGGTCTGTAGTGTGACAGAGCACACCAGCTTCGCCACCAGGCACTCCTTCTTGAATTAAAATAAAACTATCTCCTTACCTCTTTCTGGATGCCCCCTCTTTACCAACAAGAGGGACAGGACCAGCTCTCCTCAGCTTCCATTTTCCTCTTCCTTTCCTCTCTCCCTTGAAAACTTTCTGCACCTGAGACAGTGGGAGGGAGGGAGATAGAGCATGAAACAGCACCCCAAATCCTGTCCCATTACAAGCAGCACAGGCTTCTGTCCCTCTACTCCTCTGCCTACAGTCATTTGCATGGGAGGGAGGAGCTGCTTGCTCTCTCTCTCCCTCTTTCTCCCTCTCTCTCCTCTACCTCTCTCCCTCCCTCTCTCTTTTAGAAGCTTTACACCTGCCATCCTGCCTACAGTATGTGATGATATCACAATGTCTCTCTTACATCACAGACAGGCTGACATCATCACACAGGCTGGCGGCCAGCAAGAGACAGAAATGCAGATAGAGACACACTGACAAATACATACACTGTAGGCACAGGCACCATGCGGCTTCTGCACCATAAAAGTTCATTTGAATCAAAAATAATGTCATCTTTTAAGTGAGGCGCTATTGAAATCTTGGGGGTCTAAGTGTCAAGACAATCTTGACATAAAACGGAGGCATCATTTTCAATCATTCAATAATGATGTGGTTTTGGATGACAGTATTCTATGAGATATCATGGGAAAATAATAGGAGACATAATGGAAATACAGTATCGTCCAATTTGTGACCATAATGGGAATATACATAGCGCTTCCTTCACAGGAAATAATACATGTGACATAACGGGAATGTAGTAAGTATGTGGGTTTGGCTGGGATTATCCTACATCCTGCAGGGATATAATAACTGGGAAAACGCTATATTTGATACCGCCACGTTGTGGGATGAGCGAGTAAACATTGCATGTCATTTCCCAGAATCCCTTGCTGCAGTGGGAGCACTGTATGCTACTGTACTGTAGGTGATAATGGTTGAAATATATATATATATATATATATAGATATATAGATATATATCTATATATATATATATATATATAGATATATATATATATATATCTATATATATATATATATATACATACACATCAACCAGTACAATAATTTAAAAGGGGGGAATTAAAATGGTTGAAGTGGATAATGACAAGTATATACCGATCCAAAAAAACAACTCCTGAGCATGTATGTACTGCTTACATGGATGTACTATTAGCATGTACAGTGTTGTTTGTTACTGCAGTTACCAATTTATTTCCATTTTAAATATTTAATTTCTCTGAAATGGTGCAAGCAAATTGTATGAAAAGTTGCAAACGAATACATGAATGTTTTGTATCCAGAGTCAGGGGGATGAGATGAGATGGGGTCATGTTCATACAGTATTTGAACTGTACATTACTAAAAGAAGGCTTTTTTTCTATGCAGATACAGTATAGTGTTTCAAACACATGCTATACACACGTACACACACATACACATACACACACACACACACACACACACACACACGAGGTAATGTAAAGATGTGGGTGAACAGAGCGAAAAAGATTGTACTAGAAACGCTTATTAACATCAAAGGAATGGGCCTAAAGCAAAAGTTTGAACAGCAGCAGCAGCTGCAGTACCCCTGATATCTATGGATGGGACAGATACCCCCTGCAGACGCACGCACGCACGCACGCACACACACACACACAGGGAGGGGTCTGTAGTGTGACAGAGCACACCAGCTTCGCCACCAGGCACTCCTTCTTGAATTAAAATAAAACTATCTCCTTACCTCTTTCTGGATGCCCCCTCTTTACCAACAAGAGGGACAGGACCAGCTCTCCTCAGCTTCCATTTTCCTCTTCCTTTCCTCTCTCCCTTGAAAACTTTCTGCACCTGAGACAGTGGGAGGGAGGGAGATAGAGCATGAAACAGCACCCCAAATCCTGTCCCATTACAAGCAGCACAGGCTTCTGTCCCTCTACTCCTCTGCCTCCAGTCATTTGCATGGGAGGGAGGAGCTGCTTGCTCTCTCTCTCCCTCTTTCTCCCTCTCTCTCCTCTACCTCTCTCCCTCCCTCTCTCTTTTAGAAGCTTTACACCTGCCATCCTGCCTACAGTATGTGATGATATCACAATGTCTCTCTTACATCACAGACAGGCTGACATCATCACACAGGCTGGCGGCCAGCAAGAGACAGAAATGCAGATAGAGACACACTGACAAATACATACACTGTAGGCACAGGCACCATGCGGCTTCTGCACCATAAAAGTTCATTTGAATCAAAAATAATGTCATCTTTTAAGTGAGGCGCTATTGAAATCTTGGGGGTCTAAGTGTCAAGACAATCTTGACATAAAACGGAGGCATCATTTTCAATCATTCAATAATGATGTGGTTTTGGATGACAGTATTCTATGAGATATCATGGGAAAATAATAGGAGACATAATGGAAATACAGTATCGTCCAATTTGTGACCATAATGGGAATATACATAGCGCTTCCTTCACAGGAAATAATACATGTGACATAACGGGAATGTAGTAAGTATGTGGGTTTGGCTGGGATTATCCTACATCCTGCAGGGATATAATAACTGGGAAAACGCTATATTTGATACCGCCACGTTGTGGGATGAGCGAGTAAACATTGCATGTCATTTCCCAGAATCCCTTGCTGCAGTGGGAGCACTGTATGCTACTGTACTGTAGGTGATAATGGTTGAAATATATATATATATATATATATATATATATATATATATATATATATATATATATATAGATATATAGATATATATCTATATATATATATATATATATATATATATATATATATATATATATATATATATACATACACATCAACCAGTACAATAATTTAAAAGGGGGGAATTAAAATGGTTGAAGTGGATAATGACAAGTATATACCGATCCAAAAAAACAACTCCTGAGCATGTATGTACTGCTTACATGGATGTACTATTAGCATGTACAGTGTTGTTTGTTACTGCAGTTACCAATTTATTTCCATTTTAAATATTTAATTTCTCTGAAATGGTGCAAGCAAATTGTATGAAAAGTTGCAAACGAATACATGAATGTTTTGTATCCAGAGTCAGGGGGATGAGATGAGATGGGGTCATGTTCATACAGTATTTGAACTGTACATTACTAAAAGAAGGCTTTTTTTCTATGCAGATACAGTATAGTGTTTCAAACACATGCTATACACACGTACACACACATACACATACACACACACACACACACACACACACACACACGAGGTAATGTAAAGATGTGGGTGAACAGAGCGAAAAAGATTGTACTAGAAACGCTTATTAACATCAAAGGAATGGGCCTAAAGCAAAAGTTTGAACAGCAGCAGCAGCTGCAGTACCCCTGATATCTATGGATGGGACAGATACCCCCTGCAGACGCACGCACGCACGCACGCACGCACACACACACACACACAGGGAGGGGTCTGTAGTGTGACAGAGCACACCAGCTTCGCCACCAGGCACTCCTTCTTGAATTAAAATAAAACTATCTCCTTACCTCTT
Source organism: Ascaphus truei (assembly GCF_040206685.1). Classification (NCBI taxonomy): domain Eukaryota; kingdom Metazoa; phylum Chordata; class Amphibia; order Anura; family Ascaphidae; genus Ascaphus; species Ascaphus truei. The sequence continues at coordinate 1,013,710 of NW_027453854.1, forward strand.
TCTGGATGCCCCCTCTTTACCAACAAGAGGGACAGGACCAGCTCTCCTCAGCTTCCATTTTCCTCTTCCTTTCCTCTCTCCCTTGAAAACTTTCTGCACCTGAGACAGTGGGAGGGAGGGAGATAGAGCATGAAACAGCACCCCAAATCCTGTCCCATTACAAGCAGCACAGGCTTCTGTCCCTCTACTCCTCTGCCTCCAGTCATTTGCATGGGAGGGAGGAGCTGCTTGCTCTCTCTCTCCCTCTTTCTCCCTCTCTCTCCTCTACCTCCCTCCCTCTCTCTTTTAGAAGCTTTACACCTGCCATCCTGCCTACAGTATGTGATGATATCACAATGTCTCTCTTACATCACAGACAGGCTGACATCATCACACAGGCTGGCGGCCAGCAAGAGACAGAAATGCAGATAGAGACACACTGACAAATACATACACTGTAGGCACAGGCACCATGCGGCTTCTGCACCATAAAAGTTCATTTGAATCAAAAATAATGTCATCTTTTAAGTGAGGCGCTATTGAAATCTTGGGGGTCTAAGTGTCAAGACAATCTTGACATAAAACGGAGGCATCATTTTCAATCATTCAATAATGATGTGGTTTTGGATGACAGTATTCTATGAGATATCATGGGAAAATAATAGGAGACATAATGGAAATACAGTATCGTCCAATTTGTGACCATAATGGGAATATACATAGCGCTTCCTTCACAGGAAATAATACATGTGACATAACGGGAATGTAGTAAGTATGTGGGTTTGGCTGGGATTATCCTACATCCTGCAGGGATATAATAACTGGGAAAACGCTATATTTGATACCGCCACGTTGTGGGATGAGCGAGTAAACATTGCATGTCATTTCCCAGAATCCCTTGCTGCAGTGGGAGCACTGTATGCTACTGTACTGTAGGTGATAATGGTTGAAATATATATATATATATATATATATATATATATATATATATATATATATATATATATATATATATACATACACATCAACCAGTACAATAATTTAAAAGGGGGGAATTAAAATGGTTGAAGTGGATAATGACAAGTATATACCGATCCAAAAAAACAACTCCTGAGCATGTATGTACTGCTTACATGGATGTACTATTAGCATGTACAGTGTTGTTTGTTACTGCAGTTACCAATTTATTTCCATTTTAAATATTTAATTTCTCTGAAATGGTGCAAGCAAATTGTATGAAAAGTTGCAAACGAATACATGAATGTTTTGTATCCAGAGTCAGGGGGATGAGATGAGATGGGGTCATGTTCATACAGTATTTGAACTGTACATTACTAAAAGAAGGCTTTTTTTCTATGCAGATACAGTATAGTGTTTCAAACACATGCTATACACACGTACACACACATACACATACACACACACACACACACACACACACACGAGGTAATGTAAAGATGTGGGTGAACAGAGCGAAAAAGATTGTACTAGAAACGCTTATTAACATCAAAGGAATGGGCCTAAAGCAAAAGTTTGAACAGCAGCAGCAGCTGCAGTACCCCTGATATCTATGGATGGGACAGATACCCCCTGCAGACGCACGCACGCACGCACGCACGCACGCACACACACACACACACAGGGAGGGGTCTGTAGTGTGACAGAGCACACCAGCTTCGCCACCAGGCACTCCTTCTTGAATTAAAATAAAACTATCTCCTTACCTCTTTCTGGATGCCCCCTCTTTACCAACAAGAGGGACAGGACCAGCTCTCCTCAGCTTCCATTTTCCTCTTCCTTTCCTCTCTCCCTTGAAAACTTTCTGCACCTGAGACAGTGGGAGGGAGGGAGATAGAGCATGAAACAGCACCCCAAATCCTGTCCCATTACAAGCAGCACAGGCTTCTGTCCCTCTACTCCTCTGCCTAAAGTCATTTGCATGGGAGGGAGGAGCTGCTTGCTCTCTCTCTCCCTCTTTCTCCCTCTCTCTCCTCTACCTCCCTCCCTCTCTCTTTTAGAAGCTTTACACCTGCCATCCTGCCTACAGTATGTGATGATATCACAATGTCTCTCTTACATCACAGACAGGCTGACATCATCACACAGGCTGGCGGCCAGCAAGAGACAGAAATGCAGATAGAGACACACTGACAAATACATACACTATAGGCACAGGCACCATGCGGCTTCTGCACCATAAAAGTTCATTTGAATCAAAAATAATGTCATCTTTTAAGTGAGGCGCTATTGAAATCTTGGGGGTCTAAGTGTCAAGACAATCTTGACATAAAACGGAGGCATCATTTTCAATCATTCAATAATGATGTGGTTTTGGATGACAGTATTCTATGAGATATCATGGGAAAATAATAGGAGACATAATGGAAATACAGTATCGTCCAATTTGTGACCATAATGGGAATATACATAGCGCTTCCTTCACAGGAAATAATACATGTGACATAACGGGAATGTAGTAAGTATGTGGGTTTGGCTGGGATTATCCTACATCCTGCAGGGATATAATAACTGGGAAAACGCTATATTTGATACCGCCACGTTGTGGGATGAGCGAGTAAACATTGCATGTCATTTCCCAGAATCCCTTGCTGCAGTGGGAGCACTGTATGCTACTGTACTGTAGGTGATAATGGTTGAAATATATATATATATATATATATATATATAGATAGATATATAGATATATATATCTATCTATATATATATATATATATATATATATATATACATACACATCAACCAGTACAATAATTTAAAAGGGGGGAATTAAAATGGTTGAAGTGGATAATGACAAGTATATACCGATCCAAAAAAACAACTCCTGAGCATGTATGTACTGCTTACATGGATGTACTATTAGCATGTACAGTGTTGTTTGTTACTGCAGTTACCAATTTATTTCCATTTTAAATATTTAATTTCTCTGAAATGGTGCAAGCAAATTGTATGAAAAGTTGCAAACGAATACATGAATGTTTTGTATCCAGAGTCAGGGGGATGAGATGAGATGGGGTCATGTTCATACAGTATTTGAACTGTACATTACTAAAAGAAGGCTTTTTTTCTATGCAGATACAGTATAGTGTTTCAAACACATGCTATACACACGTACACACACATACACATACACACACACACACACACACACACACACGAGGTAATGTAAAGATGTGGGTGAACAGAGCGAAAAAGATTGTACTAGAAACGCTTATTAACATCAAAGGAATGGGCCTAAAGCAAAAGTTTGAACAGCAGCAGCAGCTGCAGTACCCCTGATATCTATGGATGGGACAGATACCCCCTGCAGGCAGACGCACGCACGCACGCACACACACACACACAGGGAGGGGTCTGTAGTGTGACAGAGCACACCAGCTTCGCCACCAGGCACTCCTTCTTGAATTAAAATAAAACTATCTCCTTACCTCTTTCTGGATGCCCCCTCTTTACCAACAAGAGGGACAGGACCAGCTCTCCTCAGCTTCCATTTTCCTCTTCCTTTCCTCTCTCCCTTGAAAACTTTCTGCACCTGAGACAGTGGGAGGGAGGGAGATAGAGCATGAAACAGCACCCCAAATCCTGTCCCATTACAAGCAGCACAGGCTTCTGTCCCTCTACTCCTCTGCCTACAGTCATTTGCATGGGAGGGAGGAGCTGCTTGCTCTCTCTCTCCCTCTTTCTCCCTCTCTCTCCTCTCCCTCCCTCCCTCTCTCTTTTAGAAGCTTTACACCTGCCATCCTGCCTACAGTATGTGATGATATCACAATGTCTCTCTTACATCACAGACAGGCTGACATCATCACACAGGCTGGCGGCCAGCAAGAGACAGAAATGCAGATAGAGACACACTGACAAATACATACACTGTAGGCACAGGCACCATGCGGCTTCTGCACCATAAAAGTTCATTTGAATCAAAAATAATGTCATCTTTTAAGTGAGGCGCTATTGAAATCTTGGGGGTCTAAGTGTCAAGACAATCTTGACATAAAACGGAGGCATCATTTTCAATCATTCAATAATGATGTGGTTTTGGATGACAGTATTCTATGAGATATCATGGGAAAATAATAGGAGACATAATGGAAATACAGTATCGTCCAATTTGTGACCATAATGGGAATATACATAGCGCTTCCTTCACAGGAAATAATACATGTGACATAACGGGAATGTAGTAAGTATGTGGGTTTGGCTGGGATTATCCTACATCCTGCAGGGATATAATAACTGGGAAAACGCTATATTTGATACCGCCACGTTGTGGGATGAGCGAGTAAACATTGCATGTCATTTCCCAGAATCCCTTGCTGCAGTGGGAGCACTGTATGCTACTGTACTGTAGGTGATAATGGTTGAAATATATATATATATATATATATATATATATATATATATATACATACACATCAACCAGTACAATAATTTAAAAGGGGGGAATTAAAATGGTTGAAGTGGATAATGACAAGTATATACCGATCCAAAAAAACAACTCCTGAGCATGTATGTACTGCTTACATGGATGTACTATTAGCATGTACAGTGTTGTTTGTTACTGCAGTTACCAATTTATTTCCATTTTAAATATTTAATTTCTCTGAAATGGTGCAAGCAAATTGTATGAAAAGTTGCAAACGAATACATGAATGTTTTGTATCCAGAGTCAGGGGGATGAGATGAGATGGGGTCATGTTCATACAGTATTTGAACTGTACATTACTAAAAGAAGGCTTTTTTTCTATGCAGATACAGTATAGTGTTTCAAACACATGCTATACACACGTACACACACATACACATACACACACACACACACACACACACACACGAGGTAATGTAAAGATGTGGGTGAACAGAGCGAAAAAGATTGTACTAGAAACGCTTATTAACATCAAAGGAATGGGCCTAAAGCAAAAGTTTGAACAGCAGCAGCAGCTGCAGTACCCCTGATATCTATGGATGGGACAGATACCCCCTGCAGGCAGACGCACGCACGCACGCACGCACACACACACACACAGGGAGGGGTCTGTAGTGTGACAGAGCACACCAGCTTCGCCACCAGGCACTCCTTCTTGAATTAAAATAAAACTATCTCCTTACCTCTTTCTGGATGCCCCCTCTTTACCAACAAGAGGGACAGGACCAGCTCTCCTCAGCTTCCATTTTCCTCTTCCTTTCCTCTCTCCCTTGAAAACTTTCTGCACCTGAGACAGTGGGAGGGAGGGAGATAGAGCATGAAACAGCACCCCAAATCCTGTCCCATTACAAGCAGCACAGGCTTCTGTCCCTCTACTCCTCTGCCTCCAGTCATTTGCATGGGAGGGAGGAGCTGCTTGCTCTCTCTCTCCCTCTTTCTCCCTCTCTCTCCTCTACCTCTCTCCCTCCCTCCCTCCCTCTCTCTTTTAGAAGCTTTACACCTGCCATCCTGCCTACAGTATGTGATGATATCACAATGTCTCTCTTACATCACAGACAGGCTGACATCATCACACAGGCTGGCGGCCAGCAAGAGACAGAAATGCAGATAGAGACACACTGACAAATACATACACTGTAGGCACAGGCACCATGCGGCTTCTGCACCATAAAAGTTCATTTGAATCAAAAATAATGTCATCTTTTAAGTGAGGCGCTATTGAAATCTTGGGGGTCTAAGTGTCAAGACAATCTTGACATAAAACGGAGGCATCATTTTCAATCATTCAATAATGATGTGGTTTTGGATGACAGTATTCTATGAGATATCATGGGAAAATAATAGGAGACATAATGGAAATACAGTATCGTCCAATTTGTGACCATAATGGGAATATACATAGCGCTTCCTTCACAGGAAATAATACATGTGACATAACGGGAATGTAGTAAGTATGTGGGTTTGGCTGGGATTATCCTACATCCTGCAGGGATATAATAACTGGGAAAACGCTATATTTGATACCGCCACGTTGTGGGATGAGCGAGTAAACATTGCATGTCATTTCCCAGAATCCCTTGCTGCAGTGGGAGCACTGTATGCTACTGTACTGTAGGTGATAATGGTTGAAATATATATATATATATATATATATATAGATATATAGATATATATATCTATATATCTATATATATATATATATATATATATATATATATACATACACATCAACCAGTACAATAATTTAAAAGGGGGGAATTAAAATGGTTGAAGTGGATAATGACAAGTATATACCGATCCAAAAAAACAACTCCTGAGCATGTATGTACTGCTTACATGGATGTACTATTAGCATGTACAGTGTTGTTTGTTACTGCAGTTACCAATTTATTTCCATTTTAAATATTTAATTTCTCTGAAATGGTGCAAGCAAATTGTATGAAAAGTTGCAAACGAATACATGAATGTTTTGTATCCAGAGTCAGGGGGATGAGATGAGATGGGGTCATGTTCATACAGTATTTGAACTGTACATTACTAAAAGAAGGCTTTTTTTCTATGCAGATACAGTATAGTGTTTCAAACACATGCTATACACACGTACACACACACACACATACACATACACACACACACACACACACGAGGTAATGTAAAGATGTGGGTGAACAGAGCGAAAAAGATTGTACTAGAAACGCTTATTAACATCAAAGGAATGGGCCTAAAGCAAAAGTTTGAACAGCAGCAGCAGCTGCAGTACCCCTGATATCTATGGATGGGACAGATACCCCCTGCAGGCAGACGCACGCACGCACGCACGCACGCACACACACACACACAGGGAGGGGTCTGTAGTGTGACAGAGCACACCAGCTTCGCCACCAGGCACTCCTTCTTGAATTAAAATAAAACTATCTCCTTACCTCTTTCTGGATGCCCCCTCTTTACCAACAAGAGGGACAGGACCAGCTCTCCTCAGCTTCCATTTTCCTCTTCCTTTCCTCTCTCCCTTGAAAACTTTCTGCACCTGAGACAGTGGGAGGGAGGGAGATAGAGCATGAAACAGCACCCCAAATCCTGTCCCATTACAAGCAGCACAGGCTTCTGTCCCTCTACTCCTCTGCCTACAGTCATTTGCATGGGAGGGAGGAGCTGCTTGCTCTCTCTCTCCCTCTTTCTCCCTCTCTCTCCTCTACCTCTCTCCCTCCCTCTCTCTTTTAGAAGCTTTACACCTGCCATCCTGCCTACAGTATGTGATGATATCACAATGTCTCTCTTACATCACAGACAGGCTGACATCATCACACAGGCTGGCGGCCAGCAAGAGACAGAAATGCAGATAGAGACACACTGACAAATACATACACTGTAGGCACAGGCACCATGCGGCTTCTGCACCATAAAAGTTCATTTGAATCAAAAATAATGTCATCTTTTAAGTGAGGCGCTATTGAAATCTTGGGGGTCTAAGTGTCAAGACAATCTTGACATAAAACGGAGGCATCATTTTCAATCATTCAATAATGATGTGGTTTTGGATGACAGTATTCTATGAGATATCATGGGAAAATAATAGGAGACATAATGGAAATACAGTATCGTCCAATTTGTGACCATAATGGGAATATACATAGCGCTTCCTTCACAGGAAATAATACATGTGACATAACGGGAATGTAGTAAGTATGTGGGTTTGGCTGGGATTATCCTACATCCTGCAGGGATATAATAACTGGGAAAACGCTATATTTGATACCGCCACGTTGTGGGATGAGCGAGTAAACATTGCATGTCATTTCCCAGAATCCCTTGCTGCAGTGGGAGCACTGTATGCTACTGTACTGTAGGTGATAATGGTTGAAATATATATATATATATATATAGATATATAGATATATATCTATATATATATATATATATAGATATATATATATATATATCTATATATATATATATATACATACACATCAACCAGTACAATAATTTAAAAGGGGGGAATTAAAATGGTTGAAGTGGATAATGACAAGTATATACCGATCCAAAAAAACAACTCCTGAGCATGTATGTACTGCTTACATGGATGTACTATTAGCATGTACAGTGTTGTTTGTTACTGCAGTTACCAATTTATTTCCATTTTAAATATTTAATTTCTCTGAAATGGTGCAAGCAAATTGTATGAAAAGTTGCAAACGAATACATGAATGTTTTGTATCCAGAGTCAGGGGGATGAGATGAGATGGGGTCATGTTCATACAGTATTTGAACTGTACATTACTAAAAGAAGGCTTTTTTTCTATGCAGATACAGTATAGTGTTTCAAACACATGCTATACACACGTACACACACATACACATACACACACACACACACACACACACACACACGAGGTAATGTAAAGATGTGGGTGAACAGAGCGAAAAAGATTGTACTAGAAACGCTTATTAACATCAAAGGAATGGGCCTAAAGCAAAAGTTTGAACAGCAGCAGCAGCTGCAGTACCCCTGATATCTATGGATGGGACAGATACCCCCTGCAGACGCACGCACGCACGCACGCACACACACACACACAGGGAGGGGTCTGTAGTGTGACAGAGCACACCAGCTTCGCCACCAGGCACTCCTTCTTGAATTAAAATAAAACTATCTCCTTACCTCTTTCTGGATGCCCCCTCTTTACCAACAAGAGGGACAGGACCAGCTCTCCTCAGCTTCCATTTTCCTCTTCCTTTCCTCTCTCCCTTGAAAACTTTCTGCACCTGAGACAGTGGGAGGGAGGGAGATAGAGCATGAAACAGCACCCCAAATCCTGTCCCATTACAAGCAGCACAGGCTTCTGTCCCTCTACTCCTCTGCCTCCAGTCATTTGCATGGGAGGGAGGAGCTGCTTGCTCTCTCTCTCCCTCTTTCTCCCTCTCTCTCCTCTACCTCTCTCCCTCCCTCTCTCTTTTAGAAGCTTTACACCTGCCATCCTGCCTACAGTATGTGATGATATCACAATGTCTCTCTTACATCACAGACAGGCTGACATCATCACACAGGCTGGCGGCCAGCAAGAGACAGAAATGCAGATAGAGACACACTGACAAATACATACACTGTAGGCACAGGCACCATGCGGCTTCTGCACCATAAAAGTTCATTTGAATCAAAAATAATGTCATCTTTTAAGTGAGGCGCTATTGAAATCTTGGGGGTCTAAGTGTCAAGACAATCTTGACATAAAACGGAGGCATCGTTTTCAATCATTCAATAATGATGTGGTTTTGGATGACAGTATTCTATGAGATATCATGGGAAAATAATAGGAGACATAATGGAAATACAGTATCGTCCAATTTGTGACCATAATGGGAATATACATAGCGCTTCCTTCACAGGAAATAATACATGTGACATAACGGGAATGTAGTAAGTATGTGGGTTTGGCTGGGATTATCCTACATCCTGCAGGGATATAATAACTGGGAAAACGCTATATTTGATACCGCCACGTTGTGGGATGAGCGAGTAAACATTGCATGTCATTTCCCAGAATCCCTTGCTGCAGTGGGAGCACTGTATGCTACTGTACTGTAGGTGATAATGGTTGAAATATATATATATATATATATATATATATATATATATATAGATATATAGATATATATATCTATATATATATATATATATATATATATATATATATATATACATACACATCAACCAGTACAATAATTTAAAAGGGGGGAATTAAAATGGTTGAAGTGGATAATGACAAGTATATACCGATCCAAAAAAACAACTCCTGAGCATGTATGTACTGCTTACATGGATGTACTATTAGCATGTACAGTGTTGTTTGTTACTGCAGTTACCAATTTATTTCCATTTTAAATATTTAATTTCTCTGAAATGGTGCAAGCAAATTGTATGAAAAGTTGCAAACGAATACATGAATGTTTTGTATCCAGAGTCAGGGGGATGAGATGAGATGGGGTCATGTTCATACAGTATTTGAACTGTACATTACTAAAAGAAGGCTTTTTTTCTATGCAGATACAGTATAGTGTTTCAAACACATGCTATACACACGTACACACACATACACATACACACACACACACACACACACACGAGGTAATGTAAAGATGTGGGTGAACAGAGCGAAAAAGATTGTACTAGAAACGCTTATTAACATCAAAGGAATGGGCCTAAAGCAAAAGTTTGAACAGCAGCAGCAGCTGCAGTACCCCTGATATCTATGGATGGGACAGATACCCCCTGCAGGCAGACGCACGCACGCACGCACGCACACACACACACACAGGGAGGGGTCTGTAGTGTGACAGAGCACACCAGCTTCGCCACCAGGCACTCCTTCTTGAATTAAAATAAAACTATCTCCTTACCTCTTTCTGGATGCCCCCTCTTTACCAACAAGAGGGACAGGACCAGCTCTCCTCAGCTTCCATTTTCCTCTTCCTTTCCTCTCTCCCTTGAAAACTTTCTGCACCTGAGACAGTGGGAGGGAGGGAGATAGAGCATGAAACAGCACCCCAAATCCTGTCCCATTACAAGCAGCACAGGCTTCTGTCCCTCTACTCCTCTGCCTACAGTCATTTGCATGGGAGGGAGGAGCTGCTTGCTCTCTCTCTCCCTCTTTCTCCCTCTCTCTCCTCTCCCTCCCTCCCTCTCTCTTTTAGAAGCTTTACACCTGCCATCCTGCCTACAGTATGTGATGATATCACAATGTCTCTCTTACATCACAGACAGGCTGACATCATCACACAGGCTGGCGGCCAGCAAGAGACAGAAATGCAGATAGAGACACACTGACAAATACATACACTGTAGGCACAGGCACCATGCGGCTTCTGCACCATAAAAGTTCATTTGAATCAAAAATAATGTCATCTTTTAAGTGAGGCGCTATTGAAATCTTGGGGGTCTAAGTGTCAAGACAATCTTGACATAAAACGGAGGCATCATTTTCAATCATTCAATAATGATGTGGTTTTGGATGACAGTATTCTATGAGATATCATGGGAAAATAATAGGAGACATAATGGAAATACAGTATCGTCCAATTTGTGACCATAATGGGAATATACATAGCGCTTCCTTCACAGGAAATAATACATGTGACATAACGGGAATGTAGTAAGTATGTGGGTTTGGCTGGGATTATCCTACATCCTGCAGGGATATAATAACTGGGAAAACGCTATATTTGATACCGCCACGTTGTGGGATGAGCGAGTAAACATTGCATGTCATTTCCCAGAATCCCTTGCTGCAGTGGGAGCACTGTATGCTACTGTACTGTAGGTGATAATGGTTGAAATATATATATATATATATATATATATATATATAGATATATAGATATATCTTTTTCGCTCTGTTCACCCACATCTTTACATTACCTCGTGTGTGTGTGTGTGTGTGTGTGTGTGTATGTGTATGTGTGTGTACGTGTGTATAGCATGTGTTTGAAACACTATACTGTATCTGCATAGAAAAAAAGCCTTCTTTTAGTAATGTACAGTTCAAATACTGTATGAACATGACCCCATCTCATCTCATCCCCCTGACTCTGGATACAAAACATTCATGTATTCGTTTGCAACTTTTCATACAATTTGCTTGCACCATTTCAGAGAAATTAAATATTTAAAATGGAAATAAATTGGTAACTGCAGTAACAAACAACACTGTACATGCTAATAGTACATCCATGTAAGCAGTACATACATGCTCAGGAGTTGTTTTTTTGGATCGGTATATACTTGTCATTATCCACTTCAACCATTTTAATTCCCCCCTTTTAAATTATTGTACTGGTTGATGTGTATGTATATATATATATATATATATATATATATATATATATATATATATATATATATATATATATATATATATACATACACATCAACCAGTACAATAATTTAAAAGGGGGGAATTAAAATGGTTGAAGTGGATAATGACAAGTATATACCGATCCAAAAAAACAACTCCTGAGCATGTATGTACTGCTTACATGGATGTACTATTAGCATGTACAGTGTTGTTTGTTACTGCAGTTACCAATTTATTTCCATTTTAAATATTTAATTTCTCTGAAATGGTGCAAGCAAATTGTATGAAAAGTTGCAAACGAATACATGAATGTTTTGTATCCAGAGTCAGGGGGATGAGATGAGATGGGGTCATGTTCATACAGTATTTGAACTGTACATTACTAAAAGAAGGCTTTTTTTCTATGCAGATACAGTATAGTGTTTCAAACACATGCTATACACACGTACACACACATACACATACACACACACACACACACACACACACACGAGGTAATGTAAAGATGTGGGTGAACAGAGCGAAAAAGATTGTACTAGAAACGCTTATTAACATCAAAGGAATGGGCCTAAAGCAAAAGTTTGAACAGCAGCAGCAGCTGCAGTACCCCTGATATCTATGGATGGGACAGATACCCCCTGCAGGCAGACGCACGCACGCACGCACGCACGCACGCACACACACACACACAGGGAGGGGTCTGTAGTGTGACAGAGCACACCAGCTTCGCCACCAGGCACTCCTTCTTGAATTAAAATAAAACTATCTCCTTACCTCTTTCTGGATGCCCCCTCTTTACCAACAAGAGGGACAGGACCAGCTCTCCTCAGCTTCCATTTTCCTCTTCCTTTCCTCTCTCCCTTGAAAACTTTCTGCACCTGAGACAGTGGGAGGGAGGGAGATAGAGCATGAAACAGCACCCCAAATCCTGTCCCATTACAAGCAGCACAGGCTTCTGTCCCTCTACTCCTCTGCCTACAGTCATTTGCATGGGAGGGAGGAGCTGCTTGCTCTCTCTCTCCCTCTTTCTCCCTCTCTCTCCTCTACCTCTCTCCCTCCCTCTCTCTTTTAGAAGCTTTACACCTGCCATCCTGCCTACAGTATGTGATGATATCACAATGTCTCTCTTACATCACAGACAGGCTGACATCATCACACAGGCTGGCGGCCAGCAAGAGACAGAAATGCAGATAGAGACACACTGACAAATACATACACTGTAGGCACAGGCACCATGCGGCTTCTGCACCATAAAAGTTCATTTGAATCAAAAATAATGTCATCTTTTAAGTGAGGCGCTATTGAAATCTTGGGGGTCTAAGTGTCAAGACAATCTTGACATAAAACGGAGGCATCATTTTCAATCATTCAATAATGATGTGGTTTTGGATGACAGTATTCTATGAGATATCATGGGAAAATAATAGGAGACATAATGGAAATACAGTATCGTCCAATTTGTGACCATAATGGGAATATACATAGCGCTTCCTTCACAGGAAATAATACATGTGACATAACGGGAATGTAGTAAGTATGTGGGTTTGGCTGGGATTATCCTACATCCTGCAGGGATATAATAACTGGGAAAACGCTATATTTGATACCGCCACGTTGTGGGATGAGCGAGTAAACATTGCATGTCATTTCCCAGAATCCCTTGCTGCAGTGGGAGCACTGTATGCTACTGTACTGTAGGTGATAATGGTTGAAATATATATATATATATATATATATATATATAGATATATAGATATATATCTATATATATATATATATATATATATATATATATATATATATATATATATATATATATATATATATATATATATATATATATATATATATACATACACATCAACCAGTACAATAATTTAAAAGGGGGGAATTAAAATGGTTGAAGTGGATAATGACAAGTATATACCGATCCAAAAAAACAACTCCTGAGCATGTATGTACTGCTTACATGGATGTACTATTAGCATGTACAGTGTTGTTTGTTACTGCAGTTACCAATTTATTTCCATTTTAAATATTTAATTTCTCTGAAATGGTGCAAGCAAATTGTATGAAAAGTTGCAAACGAATACATGAATGTTTTGTATCCAGAGTCAGGGGGATGAGATGAGATGGGGTCATGTTCATACAGTATTTGAACTGTACATTACTAAAAGAAGGCTTTTTTTCTATGCAGATACAGTATAGTGTTTCAAACACATGCTATACACACGTACACACACATACACATACACACACACACACACACACACACACACACGAGGTAATGTAAAGATGTGGGTGAACAGAGCGAAAAAGATTGTACTAGAAACGCTTATTAACATCAAAGGAATGGGCCTAAAGCAAAAGTTTGAACAGCAGCAGCAGCTGCAGTACCCCTGATATCTATGGATGGGACAGATACCCCCTGCAGGCAGACGCACGCACGCACGCACGCACGCACACACACACACACAGGGAGGGGTCTGTAGTGTGACAGAGCACACCAGCTTCGCCACCAGGCACTCCTTCTTGAATTAAAATAAAACTATCTCCTTACCTCTTTCTGGATGCCCCCTCTTTACCAACAAGAGGGACAGGACCAGCTCTCCTCAGCTTCCATTTTCCTCTTCCTTTCCTCTCTCCCTTGAAAACTTTCTGCACCTGAGACAGTGGGAGGGAGGGAGATAGAGCATGAAACAGCACCCCAAATCCTGTCCCATTACAAGCAGCACAGGCTTCTGTCCCTCTACTCCTCTGCCTCCAGTCATTTGCATGGGAGGGAGGAGCTGCTTGCTCTCTCTCTCCCTCTTTCTCCCTCTCTCTCCTCTACCTCTCTCCCTCCCTCTCTCTTTTAGAAGCTTTACACCTGCCATCCTGCCTACAGTATGTGATGATATCACAATGTCTCTCTTACATCACAGACAGGCTGACATCATCACACAGGCTGGCGGCCAGCAAGAGACAGAAATGCAGATAGAGACACACTGACAAATACATACACTGTAGGCACAGGCACCATGCGGCTTCTGCACCATAAAAGTTCATTTGAATCAAAAATAATGTCATCTTTTAAGTGAGGCGCTATTGAAATCTTGGGGGTCTAAGTGTCAAGACAATCTTGACATAAAACGGAGGCATCATTTTCAATCATTCAATAATGATGTGGTTTTGGATGACAGTATTCTATGAGATATCATGGGAAAATAATAGGAGACATAATGGAAATACAGTATCGTCCAATTTGTGACCATAATGGGAATATACATAGCGCTTCCTTCACAGGAAATAATACATGTGACATAACGGGAATGTAGTAAGTATGTGGGTTTGGCTGGGATTATCCTACATCCTGCAGGGATATAATAACTGGGAAAACGCTATATTTGATACCGCCACGTTGTGGGATGAGCGAGTAAACATTGCATGTCATTTCCCAGAATCCCTTGCTGCAGTGGGAGCACTGTATGCTACTGTACTGTAGGTGATAATGGTTGAAATATATATATATATATATATATATATATATATCTATATATCTATATATATATATATATATATATATATATATATATATATATATATATATATACATACACATCAACCAGTACAATAATTTAAAAGGGGGGAATTAAAATGGTTGAAGTGGATAATGACAAGTATATACCGATCCAAAAAAACAACTCCTGAGCATGTATGTACTGCTTACATGGATGTACTATTAGCATGTACAGTGTTGTTTGTTACTGCAGTTACCAATTTATTTCCATTTTAAATATTTAATTTCTCTGAAATGGTGCAAGCAAATTGTATGAAAAGTTGCAAACGAATACATGAATGTTTTGTATCCAGAGTCAGGGGGATGAGATGAGATGAGATGGGGTCATGTTCATACAGTATTTGAACTGTACATTACTAAAAGAAGGCTTTTTTTCTATGCAGATACAGTATAGTGTTTCAAACACATGCTATACACACGTACACACACATACACATACACACACACACACACACACACACACACACACACACACACACACACACGAGGTAATGTAAAGATGTGGGTGAACAGAGCGAAAAAGATTGTACTAGAAACGCTTATTAACATCAAAGGAATGGGCCTAAAGCAAAAGTTTGAACAGCAGCAGCAGCTGCAGTACCCCTGATATCTATGGATGGGACAGATACCCCCTGCAGGCAGACGCACGCACGCACGCACGCACACACACACACACAGGGAGGGGTCTGTAGTGTGACAGAGCACACCAGCTTCGCCACCAGGCACTCCTTCTTGAATTAAAATAAAACTATCTCCTTACCTCTTTCTGGATGCCCCCTCTTTACCAACAAGAGGGACAGGACCAGCTCTCCTCAGCTTCCATTTTCCTCTTCCTTTCCTCTCTCCCTTGAAAACTTTCTGCACCTGAGACAGTGGGAGGGAGGGAGATAGAGCATGAAACAGCACCCCAAATCCTGTCCCATTACAAGCAGCACAGGCTTCTGTCCCTCTACTCCTCTGCCTACAGTCATTTGCATGGGAGGGAGGAGCTGCTTGCTCTCTCTCTCCCTCTTTCTCCCTCTCTCTCCTCTACCTCTCTCCCTCCCTCTCTCTTTTAGAAGCTTTACACCTGCCATCCTGCCTACAGTATGTGATGATATCACAATGTCTCTCTTACATCACAGACAGGCTGACATCATCACACAGGCTGGCGGCCAGCAAGAGACAGAAATGCAGATAGAGACACACTGACAAATACATACACTGTAGGCACAGGCACCATGCGGCTTCTGCACCATAAAAGTTCATTTGAATCAAAAATAATGTCATCTTTTAAGTGAGGCGCTATTGAAATCTTGGGGGTCTAAGTGTCAAGACAATCTTGACATAAAACGGAGGCATCATTTTCAATCATTCAATAATGATGTGGTTTTGGATGACAGTATTCTATGAGATATCATGGGAAAATAATAGGAGACATAATGGAAATACAGTATCGTCCAATTTGTGACCATAATGGGAATATACATAGCGCTTCCTTCACAGGAAATAATACATGTGACATAACGGGAATGTAGTAAGTATGTGGGTTTGGCTGGGATTATCCTACATCCTGCAGGGATATAATAACTGGGAAAACGCTATATTTGATACCGCCACGTTGTGGGATGAGCGAGTAAACATTGCATGTCATTTCCCAGAATCCCTTGCTGCAGTGGGAGCACTGTATGCTACTGTACTGTAGGTGATAATGGTTGAAATATATATATATATATATATATATATATAGATATATAGATATATATATCTATATATATATATATATATATATACATACACATCAACCAGTACAATAATTTAAAAGGGGGGAATTAAAATGGTTGAAGTGGATAATGACAAGTATATACCGATCCAAAAAAACAACTCCTGAGCATGTATGTACTGCTTACATGGATGTACTATTAGCATGTACAGTGTTGTTTGTTACTGCAGTTACCAATTTATTTCCATTTTAAATATTTAATTTCTCTGAAATGGTGCAAGCAAATTGTATGAAAAGTTGCAAACGAATACATGAATGTTTTGTATCCAGAGTCAGGGGGATGAGATGAGATGGGGTCATGTTCATACAGTATTTGAACTGTACATTACTAAAAGAAGGCTTTTTTTCTATGCAGATACAGTATAGTGTTTCAAACACATGCTATACACACGTACACACACATACACATACACACACACACACACACACACACACGAGGTAATGTAAAGATGTGGGTGAACAGAGCGAAAAAGATTGTACTAGAAACGCTTATTAACATCAAAGGAATGGGCCTAAAGCAAAAGTTTGAACAGCAGCAGCAGCTGCAGTACCCCTGATATCTATGGATGGGACAGATACCCCCTGCAGGCAGACGCACGCACGCACGCACGCACGCACGCACACACACACACACAGGGAGGGGTCTGTAGTGTGACAGAGCACACCAGCTTCGCCACCAGGCACTCCTTCTTGAATTAAAATAAAACTATCTCCTTACCTCTTTCTGGATGCCCCCTCTTTACCAACAAGAGGGACAGGACCAGCTCTCCTCAGCTTCCATTTTCCTCTTCCTTTCCTCTCTCCCTTGAAAACTTTCTGCACCTGAGACAGTGGGAGGGAGGGAGATAGAGCATGAAACAGCACCCCAAATCCTGTCCCATTACAAGCAGCACAGGCTTCTGTCCCTCTACTCCTCTGCCTACAGTCATTTGCATGGGAGGGAGGAGCTGCTTGCTCTCTCTCTCTCCCTCTTTCTCCCTCTCTCTCCTCTCCCTCCCTCCCTCTCTCTTTTAGAAGCTTTACACCTGCCATCCTGCCTACAGTATGTGATGATATCACAATGTCTCTCTTACATCACAGACAGGCTGACATCATCACACAGGCTGGCGGCCAGCAAGAGACAGAAATGCAGATAGAGACACACTGACAAATACATACACTGTAGGCACAGGCACCATGCGGCTTCTGCACCATAAAAGTTCATTTGAATCAAAAATAATGTCATCTTTTAAGTGCGGCGCTATTGAAATCTTGGGGGTCTAAGTGTCAAGACAATCTTGACATAAAACGGAGGCATCATTTTCAATCATTCAATAATGATGTGGTTTTGGATGACAGTATTCTATGAGATATCATGGGAAAATAATAGGAGACATAATGGAAATACAGTATCGTCCAATTTGTGACCATAATGGGAATATACATAGCGCTTCCTTCACAGGAAATAATACATGTGACATAACGGGAATGTAGTAAGTATGTGGGTTTGGCTGGGATTATCCTACATCCTGCAGGGATATAATAATTGGGAAAACGCTATATTTGATACCGCCACGTTGTGGGATGAGCGAGTAAACATTGCATGTCATTTCCCAGAATCCCTTGCTGCAGTGGGAGCACTGTATGCTACTGTACTGTAGGTGATAATGGTTGAAATATATATATATATATATAGATATATAGATATATAGATATATATATATATATATATATATATATATATATATATATATATATATATATATATATATATACATACACATCAACCAGTACAATAATTTAAAAGGGGGGAATTAAAATGGTTGAAGTGGATAATGACAAGTATATACCGATCCAAAAAAACAACTCCTGAGCATGTATGTACTGCTTACATGGATGTACTATTAGCATGTACAGTGTTGTTTGTTACTGCAGTTACCAATTTATTTCCATTTTAAATATTTAATTTCTCTGAAATGGTGCAAGCAAATTGTATGAAAAGTTGCAAACGAATACATGAAAGTTTTGTATCCAGAGTCAGGGGGATGAGATGAGATGGGGTCATGTTCATACAGTATTTGAACTGTACATTACTAAAAGAAGGCTTTTTTTCTATGCAGATACAGTATAGTGTTTCAAACACATGCTATACACACGTACACACACATACACACACACACACACACACACACACGAGGTAATGTAAAGATGTGGGTGAACAGAGCGAAAAAGATTGTACTAGAAACGCTTATTAACATCAAAGGAATGGGCCTAAAGCAAAAGTTTGAACAGCAGCAGCAGCTGCAGTACCCCTGATATCTATGGATGGGACAGATACCCCCTGCAGGCAGACGCACGCACGCACGCACGCACGCACGCACACACACACACACAGGGAGGGGTCTGTAGTGTGACAGAGCACACCAGCTTCGCCACCAGGCACTCCTTCTTGAATTAAAATAAAACTATCTCCTTACCTCTTTCTGGATGCCCCCTCTTTACCAACAAGAGGGACAGGACCAGCTCTCCTCAGCTTCCATTTTCCTCTTCCTTTCCTCTCTCCCTTGAAAACTTTCTGCACCTGAGACAGTGGGAGGGAGGGAGATAGAGCATGAAACAGCACCCCAAATCCTGTCCCATTACAAGCAGCACAGGCTTCTGTCCCTCTACTCCTCTGCCTACAGTCATTTGCATGGGAGGGAGGAGCTGCTTGCTCTCTCTCTCCCTCTTTCTCCCTCTCTCTCCTCTACCTCTCTCCCTCCCTCTCTCTTTTAGAAGCTTTACACCTGCCATCCTGCCTACAGTATGTGATGATATCACAATGTCTCTCTTACATCACAGACAGGCTGACATCATCACACAGGCTGGCGGCCAGCAAGAGACAGAAATGCAGATAGAGACACACTGACAAATACATACACTGTAGGCACAGGCACCATGCGGCTTCTGCACCATAAAAGTTCATTTGAATCAAAAATAATGTCATCTTTTAAGTGAGGCGCTATTGAAATCTTGGGGGTCTAAGTGTCAAGACAATCTTGACATAAAACGGAGGCATCATTTTCAATCATTCAATAATGATGTGGTTTTGGATGACAGTATTCTATGAGATATCATGGGAAAATAATAGGAGACATAATGGAAATACAGTATCGTCCAATTTGTGACCATAATGGGAATATACATAGCGCTTCCTTCACAGGAAATAATACATGTGACATAACGGGAATGTAGTAAGTATGTGGGTTTGGCTGGGATTATCCTACATCCTGCAGGGATATAATAACTGGGAAAACGCTATATTTGATACCGCCACGTTGTGGGATGAGCGAGTAAACATTGCATGTCATTTCCCAGAATCCCTTGCTGCAGTGGGAGCACTGTATGCTACTGTACTGTAGGTGATAATGGTTGAAATATATATATATATATATATAGATATATAGATATATATATCTATATATATATATATATATATATATATATATATATATATATATATATATATATACATACACATCAACCAGTACAATAATTTAAAAGGGGGGAATTAAAATGGTTGAAGTGGATAATGACAAGTATATACCGATCCAAAAAAACAACTCCTGAGCATGTATGTACTGCTTACATGGATGTACTATTAGCATGTACAGTGTTGTTTGTTACTGCAGTTACCAATTTATTTCCATTTTAAATATTTAATTTCTCTGAAATGGTGCAAGCAAATTGTATGAAAAGTTGCAAACGAATACATGAATGTTTTGTATCCAGAGTCAGGGGGATGAGATGAGATGGGGTCATGTTCATACAGTATTTGAACTGTACATTACTAAAAGAAGGCTTTTTTTCTATGCAGATACAGTATAGTGTTTCAAACACATGCTATACACACGTACACACACATACACATACACACACACACACACACACACACACGAGGTAATGTAAAGATGTGGGTGAACAGAGCGAAAAAGATTGTACTAGAAACGCTTATTAACATCAAAGGAATGGGCCTAAAGCAAAAGTTTGAACAGCAGCAGCAGCTGCAGTACCCCTGATATCTATGGATGGGACAGATACCCCCTGCAGGCAGACGCACGCACGCACGCACGCACGCACGCACACACACACACACAGGGAGGGGTCTGTAGTGTGACAGAGCACACCAGCTTCGCCACCAGGCACTCCTTCTTGAATTAAAATAAAACTATCTCCTTACCTCTTTCTGGATGCCCCCTCTTTACCAACAAGAGGGACAGGACCAGCTCTCCTCAGCTTCCATTTTCCTCTTCCTTTCCTCTCTCCCTTGAAAACTTTCTGCACCTGAGACAGTGGGAGGGAGGGAGATAGAGCATGAAACAGCACCCCAAATCCTGTCCCATTACAAGCAGCACAGGCTTCTGTCCCTCTACTCCTCTGCCTACAGTCATTTGCATGGGAGGGAGGAGCTGCTTGCTCTCTCTCTCTCCCTCTTTCTCCCTCTCTCTCCTCTCCCTCCCTCCCTCTCTCTTTTAGAAGCTTTACACCTGCCATCCTGCCTACAGTATGTGATGATATCACAATGTCTCTCTTACATCACAGACAGGCTGACATCATCACACAGGCTGGCGGCCAGCAAGAGACAGAAATGCAGATAGAGACACACTGACAAATACATACACTGTAGGCACAGGCACCATGCGGCTTCTGCACCATAAAAGTTCATTTGAATCAAAAATAATGTCATCTTTTAAGTGCGGCGCTATTGAAATCTTGGGGGTCTAAGTGTCAAGACAATCTTGACATAAAACGGAGGCATCATTTTCAATCATTCAATAATGATGTGGTTTTGGATGACAGTATTCTATGAGATATCATGGGAAAATAATAGGAGACATAATGGAAATACAGTATCGTCCAATTTGTGACCATAATGGGAATATACATAGCGCTTCCTTCACAGGAAATAATACATGTGACATAACGGGAATGTAGTAAGTATGTGGGTTTGGCTGGGATTATCCTACATCCTGCAGGGATATAATAATTGGGAAAACGCTATATTTGATACCGCCACGTTGTGGGATGAGCGAGTAAACATTGCATGTCATTTCCCAGAATCCCTTGCTGCAGTGGGAGCACTGTATGCTACTGTACTGTAGGTGATAATGGTTGAAATATATATATATATATATAGATATATAGATATATAGATATATATATATATATATATATATATATATATATATATATATATATATATATATATATATATACATACACATCAACCAGTACAATAATTTAAAAGGGGGGAATTAAAATGGTTGAAGTGGATAATGACAAGTATATACCGATCCAAAAAAACAACTCCTGAGCATGTATGTACTGCTTACATGGATGTACTATTAGCATGTACAGTGTTGTTTGTTACTGCAGTTACCAATTTATTTCCATTTTAAATATTTAATTTCTCTGAAATGGTGCAAGCAAATTGTATGAAAAGTTGCAAACGAATACATGAAAGTTTTGTATCCAGAGTCAGGGGGATGAGATGAGATGGGGTCATGTTCATACAGTATTTGAACTGTACATTACTAAAAGAAGGCTTTTTTTCTATGCAGATACAGTATAGTGTTTCAAACACATGCTATACACACGTACACACACATACACACACACACACACACACACACACGAGGTAATGTAAAGATGTGGGTGAACAGAGCGAAAAAGATTGTACTAGAAACGCTTATTAACATCAAAGGAATGGGCCTAAAGCAAAAGTTTGAACAGCAGCAGCAGCTGCAGTACCCCTGATATCTATGGATGGGACAGATACCCCCTGCAGGCAGACGCACGCACGCACGCACGCACGCACGCACACACACACACACAGGGAGGGGTCTGTAGTGTGACAGAGCACACCAGCTTCGCCACCAGGCACTCCTTCTTGAATTAAAATAAAACTATCTCCTTACCTCTTTCTGGATGCCCCCTCTTTACCAACAAGAGGGACAGGACCAGCTCTCCTCAGCTTCCATTTTCCTCTTCCTTTCCTCTCTCCCTTGAAAACTTTCTGCACCTGAGACAGTGGGAGGGAGGGAGATAGAGCATGAAACAGCACCCCAAATCCTGTCCCATTACAAGCAGCACAGGCTTCTGTCCCTCTACTCCTCTGCCTACAGTCATTTGCATGGGAGGGAGGAGCTGCTTGCTCTCTCTCTCCCTCTTTCTCCCTCTCTCTCCTCTACCTCTCTCCCTCCCTCTCTCTTTTAGAAGCTTTACACCTGCCATCCTGCCTACAGTATGTGATGATATCACAATGTCTCTCTTACATCACAGACAGGCTGACATCATCACACAGGCTGGCGGCCAGCAAGAGACAGAAATGCAGATAGAGACACACTGACAAATACATACACTGTAGGCACAGGCACCATGCGGCTTCTGCACCATAAAAGTTCATTTGAATCAAAAATAATGTCATCTTTTAAGTGAGGCGCTATTGAAATCTTGGGGGTCTAAGTGTCAAGACAATCTTGACATAAAACGGAGGCATCATTTTCAATCATTCAATAATGATGTGGTTTTGGATGACAGTATTCTATGAGATATCATGGGAAAATAATAGGAGACATAATGGAAATACAGTATCGTCCAATTTGTGACCATAATGGGAATATACATAGCGCTTCCTTCACAGGAAATAATACATGTGACATAACGGGAATGTAGTAAGTATGTGGGTTTGGCTGGGATTATCCTACATCCTGCAGGGATATAATAACTGGGAAAACGCTATATTTGATACCGCCACGTTGTGGGATGAGCGAGTAAACATTGCATGTCATTTCCCAGAATCCCTTGCTGCAGTGGGAGCACTGTATGCTACTGTACTGTAGGTGATAATGGTTGAAATATATATATATATATATATAGATATATAGATATATATATCTATATATATATATATATATATATATATATATATATATATATATATATATATATATATACATACACATCAACCAGTACAATAATTTAAAAGGGGGGAATTAAAATGGTTGAAGTGGATAATGACAAGTATATACCGATCCAAAAAAACAACTCCTGAGCATGTATGTACTGCTTACATGGATGTACTATTAGCATGTACAGTGTTGTTTGTTACTGCAGTTACCAATTTATTTCCATTTTAAATATTTAATTTCTCTGAAATGGTGCAAGCAAATTGTATGAAAAGTTGCAAACGAATACATGAATGTTTTGTATCCAGAGTCAGGGGGATGAGATGAGATGGGGTCATGTTCATACAGTATTTGAACTGTACATTACTAAAAGAAGGCTTTTTTTCTATGCAGATACAGTATAGTGTTTCAAACACATGCTATACACACGTACACACACATACACATACACACACACACACACACACACACGAGGTAATGTAAAGATGTGGGTGAACAGAGCGAAAAAGATTGTACTAGAAACGCTTATTAACATCAAAGGAATGGGCCTAAAGCAAAAGTTTGAACAGCAGCAGCAGCTGCAGTACCCCTGATATCTATGGATGGGACAGATACCCCCTGCAGGCAGACGCACGCACGCACGCACGCACGCACGCACACACACACACACAGGGAGGGGTCTGTAGTGTGACAGAGCACACCAGCTTCGCCACCAGGCACTCCTTCTTGAATTAAAATAAAACTATCTCCTTACCTCTTTCTGGATGCCCCCTCTTTACCAACAAGAGGGACAGGACCAGCTCTCCTCAGCTTCCATTTTCCTCTTCCTTTCCTCTCTCCCTTGAAAACTTTCTGCACCTGAGACAGTGGGAGGGAGGGAGATAGAGCATGAAACAGCACCCCAAATCCTGTCCCATTACAAGCAGCACAGGCTTCTGTCCCTCTACTCCTCTGCCTACAGTCATTTGCATGGGAGGGAGGAGCTGCTTGCTCTCTCTCTCCCTCTTTCTCCCTCTCTCTCCTCTACCTCTCTCCCTCCCTCTCTCTTTTAGAAGCTTTACACCTGCCATCCTGCCTACAGTATGTGATGATATCACAATGTCTCTCTTACATCACAGACAGGCTGACATCATCACACAGGCTGGCGGCCAGCAAGAGACAGAAATGCAGATAGAGACACACTGACAAATACATACACTGTAGGCACAGGCACCATGCGGCTTCTGCACCATAAAAGTTCATTTGAATCAAAAATAATGTCATCTTTTAAGTGAGGCGCTATTGAAATCTTGGGGGTCTAAGTGTCAAGACAATCTTGACATAAAACGGAGGCATCATTTTCAATCATTCAATAATGATGTGGTTTTGGATGACAGTATTCTATGAGATATCATGGGAAAATAATAGGAGACATAATGGAAATACAGTATCGTCCAATTTGTGACCATAATGGGAATATACATAGCGCTTCCTTCACAGGAAATAATACATGTGACATAACGGGAATGTAGTAAGTATGTGGGGTTGGCTGGGATTATCCTACATCCTGCAGGGATATAATAACTGGGAAAACGCTATATTTGATACCGCCACGTTGTGGGATGAGCGAGTAAACATTGCATGTCATTTCCCAGAATCCCTTGCTGCAGTGGGAGCACTGTATGCTACTGTACTGTAGGTGATAATGGTTGAAATATATATATATATATATATATATATATATATATATAGATATATATATATATATATATATATATATATATATATATATATATATATATATATATATCTATATATATATATATATATATATATACATACACATCAACCAGTACAATAATTTAAAAGGGGGGAATTAAAATGGTTGAAGTGGATAATGACAAGTATATACCGATCCAAAAAAACAACTCCTGAGCATGTATGTACTGCTTACATGGATGTACTATTAGCATGTACAGTGTTGTTTGTTACTGCAGTTACCAATTTATTTCCATTTTAAATATTTAATTTCTCTGAAATGGTGCAAGCAAATTGTATGAAAAGTTGCAAACGAATACATGAATGTTTTGTATCCAGAGTCAGGGGGATGAGATGAGATGGGGTCATGTTCATACAGTATTTGAACTGTACATTACTAAAAGAAGGCTTTTTTTCTATGCAGATACAGTATAGTGTTTCAAACACATGCTATACACACGTACACACACATACACATACACACACACACACACACACACACGAGGTAATGTAAAGATGTGGGTGAACAGAGCGAAAAAGATTGTACTAGAAACGCTTATTAACATCAAAGGAATGGGCCTAAAGCAAAAGTTTGAACAGCAGCAGCAGCTGCAGTACCCCTGATATCTATGGATGGGACAGATACCCCCTGCAGGCAGACGCACGCACGCACGCACGCACGCACGCACACACACACACACAGGGAGGGGTCTGTAGTGTGACAGAGCACACCAGCTTCGCCACCAGGCACTCCTTCTTGAATTAAAATAAAACTATCTCCTTACCTCTTTCTGGATGCCCCCTCTTTACCAACAAGAGGGACAGGACCAGCTCTCCTCAGCTTCCATTTTCCTCTTCCTTTCCTCTCTCCCTTGAAAACTTTCTGCACCTGAGACAGTGGGAGGGAGGGAGATAGAGCATGAAACAGCACCCCAAATCCTGTCCCATTACAAGCAGCACAGGCTTCTGTCCCTCTACTCCTCTGCCTACAGTCATTTGCATGGGAGGGAGGAGCTGCTTGCTCTCTCTCTCCCTCTTTCTCCCTCTCTCTCCTCTACCTCTCTCCCTCCCTCTCTCTTTTAGAAGCTTTACACCTGCCATCCTGCCTACAGTATGTGATGATATCACAATGTCTCTCTTACATCACAGACAGGCTGACATCATCACACAGGCTGGCGGCCAGCAAGAGACAGAAATGCAGATAGAGACACACTGACAAATACATACACTGTAGGCACAGGCACCATGCGGCTTCTGCACCATAAAAGTTCATTTGAATCAAAAATAATGTCATCTTTTAAGTGAGGCGCTATTGAAATCTTGGGGGTCTAAGTGTCAAGACAATCTTGACATAAAACGGAGGCATCATTTTCAATCATTCAATAATGATGTGGTTTTGGATGACAGTATTCTATGAGATATCATGGGAAAATAATAGGAGACATAATGGAAATACAGTATCGTCCAATTTGTGACCATAATGGGAATATACATAGCGCTTCCTTCACAGGAAATAATACATGTGACATAACGGGAATGTAGTAAGTATGTGGGTTTGGCTGGGATTATCCTACATCCTGCAGGGATATAATAACTGGGAAAACGCTATATTTGATACCGCCACGTTGTGGGATGAGCGAGTAAACATTGCATGTCATTTCCCAGAATCCCTTGCTGCAGTGGGAGCACTGTATGCTACTGTACTGTAGGTGATAATGGTTGAAATATATATATATATATAGATATATAGATATATATCTATATATCTATATATATATATATATATATATATATATATATATATATATATACATACACATCAACCAGTACAATAATTTAAAAGGGGGGAATTAAAATGGTTGAAGTGGATAATGACAAGTATATACCGATCCAAAAAAACAACTCCTGAGCATGTATGTACTGCTTACATGGATGTACTATTAGCATGTACAGTGTTGTTTGTTACTGCAGTTACCAATTTATTTCCATTTTAAATATTTAATTTCTCTGAAATGGTGCAAGCAAATTGTATGAAAAGTTGCAAACGAATACATGAATGTTTTGTATCCAGAGTCAGGGGGATGAGATGAGATGGGGTCATGTTCATACAGTATTTGAACTGTACATTACTAAAAGAAGGCTTTTTTTCTATGCAGATACAGTATAGTGTTTCAAACACATGCTATACACACGTACACACACATACACATACACACACACACACACACACACACACACACACACACACGAGGTAATGTAAAGATGTGGGTGAACAGAGCGAAAAAGATTGTACTAGAAACGCTTATTAACATCAAAGGAATGGGCCTAAAGCAAAAGTTTGAACAGCAGCAGCAGCTGCAGTACCCCTGATATCTATGGATGGGACAGATACCCCCTGCAGACGCACGCACGCACGCACGCACACACACACACACAGGGAGGGGTCTGTAGTGTGACAGAGCACACCAGCTTCGCCACCAGGCACTCCTTCTTGAATTAAAATAAAACTATCTCCTTACCTCTTTCTGGATGCCCCCTCTTTACCAACAAGAGGGACAGGACCAGCTCTCCTCAGCTTCCATTTTCCTCTTCCTTTCCTCTCTCCCTTGAAAACTTTCTGCACCTGAGACAGTGGGAGGGAGGGAGATAGAGCATGAAACAGCACCCCAAATCCTGTCCCATTACAAGCAGCACAGGCTTCTGTCCCTCTACTCCTCTGCCTCCAGTCATTTGCATGGGAGGGAGGAGCTGCTTGCTCTCTCTCTCCCTCTTTCTCCCTCTCTCTCCTCTACCTCTCTCCCTCCCTCTCTCTTTTAGAAGCTTTACACCTGCCATCCTGCCTACAGTATGTGATGATATCACAATGTCTCTCTTACATCACAGACAGGCTGACATCATCACACAGGCTGGCGGCCAGCAAGAGACAGAAATGCAGATAGAGACACACTGACAAATACATACACTGTAGGCACAGGCACCATGCGGCTTCTGCACCATAAAAGTTCATTTGAATCAAAAATAATGTCATCTTTTAAGTGAGGCGCTATTGAAATCTTGGGGGTCTAAGTGTCAAGACAATCTTGACATAAAACGGAGGCATCATTTTCAATCATTCAATAATGATGTGGTTTTGGATGACAGTATTCTATGAGATATCATGGGAAAATAATAGGAGACATAATGGAAATACAGTATCGTCCAATTTGTGACCATAATGGGAATATACATAGCGCTTCCTTCACAGGAAATAATACATGTGACATAACGGGAATGTAGTAAGTATGTGGGTTTGGCTGGGATTATCCTACATCCTGCAGGGATATAATAACTGGGAAAACGCTATATTTGATACCGCCACGTTGTGGGATGAGCGAGTAAACATTGCATGTCATTTCCCAGAATCCCTTGCTGCAGTGGGAGCACTGTATGCTACTGTACTGTAGGTGATAATGGTTGAAATATATATATATATATATATATATATATATATATATAGATATATAGATATATATATCTATATATATATATATATATATATACATACACATCAACCAGTACAATAATTTAAAAGGGGGGAATTAAAATGGTTGAAGTGGATAATGACAAGTATATACCGATCCAAAAAAACAACTCCTGAGCATGTATGTACTGCTTACATGGATGTACTATTAGCATGTACAGTGTTGTTTGTTACTGCAGTTACCAATTTATTTCCATTTTAAATATTTAATTTCTCTGAAATGGTGCAAGCAAATTGTATGAAAAGTTGCAAACGAATACATGAATGTTTTGTATCCAGAGTCAGGGGGATGAGATGAGATGGGGTCATGTTCATACAGTATTTGAACTGTACATTACTAAAAGAAGGCTTTTTTTCTATGCAGATACAGTATAGTGTTTCAAACACATGCTATACACACGTACACACACATACACATACACACACACACACACACACACACACACGAGGTAATGTAAAGATGTGGGTGAACAGAGCGAAAAAGATTGTACTAGAAACGCTTATTAACATCAAAGGAATGGGCCTAAAGCAAAAGTTTGAACAGCAGCAGCAGCTGCAGTACCCCTGATATCTATGGATGGGACAGATACCCCCTGCAGGCAGACGCACGCACGCACGCACGCACGCACGCACACACACACACACAGGGAGGGGTCTGTAGTGTGACAGAGCACACCAGCTTCGCCACCAGGCACTCCTTCTTGAATTAAAATAAAACTATCTCCTTACCTCTTTCTGGATGCCCCCTCTTTACCAACAAGAGGGACAGGACCAGCTCTCCTCAGCTTCCATTTTCCTCTTCCTTTCCTCTCTCCCTTGAAAACTTTCTGCACCTGAGACAGTGGGAGGGAGGGAGATAGAGCATGAAACAGCACCCCAAATCCTGTCCCATTACAAGCAGCACAGGCTTCTGTCCCTCTACTCCTCTGCCTACAGTCATTTGCATGGGAGGGAGGAGCTGCTTGCTCTCTCTCTCCCTCTTTCTCCCTCTCTCTCCTCTCCCTCCCTCCCTCTCTCTTTTAGAAGCTTTACACCTGCCATCCTGCCTACAGTATGTGATGATATCACAATATCTCTCTTACATCACAGACAGGCTGACATCATCACACAGGCTGGCGGCCAGCAAGAGACAGAAATGCAGATAGAGACACACTGACAAATACATACACTGTAGGCACAGGCACCATGCGGCTTCTGCACCATAAAAGTTCATTTGAATCAAAAATAATGTCATCTTTTAAGTGCGGCGCTATTGAAATCTTGGGGGTCTAAGTGTCAAGACAATCTTGACATAAAACGGAGGCATCATTTTCAATCATTCAATAATGATGTGGTTTTGGATGACAGTATTCTATGAGATATTATGGGAAAATAATAGGAGACATAATGGAAATACAGTATCGTCCAATTTGTGACCATAATGGGAATATACATAGCGCTTCCTTCACAGGAAATAATACATGTGACATAACGGGAATGTAGTAAGTATGTGGGTTTGGCTGGGATTATCCTACATCCTGCAGGGATATAATAACTGGGAAAACGCTATATTTGATACCGCCACGTTGTGGGATGAGCGAGTAAACATTGCATGTCATTTCCCAGAATCCCTTGCTGCAGTGGGAGCACTGTATGCTACTGTACTGTAGGTGATAATGGTTGAAATATATATATATATATATATATATATATATAGATATATAGATATATATATCTATATATATATATATATATATATACATACACATCAACCAGTACAATAATTTAAAAGGGGGGAATTAAAATGGTTGAAGTGGATAATGACAAGTATATACCGATCCAAAAAAACAACTCCTGAGCATGTATGTACTGCTTACATGGATGTACTATTAGCATGTACAGTGTTGTTTGTTACTGCAGTTACCAATTTATTTCCATTTTAAATATTTAATTTCTCTGAAATGGTGCAAGCAAATTGTATGAAAAGTTGCAAACGAATACATGAAAGTTTTGTATCCAGAGTCAGGGGGATGAGATGAGATGGGGTCATGTTCATACAGTATTTGAACTGTACATTACTAAAAGAAGGCTTTTTTTCTATGCAAATACAGTATAGTGTTTCAAACACATGCTATACACACGTACACACACATACACACACACACACACACACACACACACACACACGAGGTAATGTAAAGATGTGGGTGAACAGAGCGAAAAAGATTGTACTAGAAACGCTTATTAACATCAAAGGAATGGGCCTAAAGCAAAAGTTTGAACAGCAGCAGCAGCTGCAGTACCCCTGATATCTATGGATGGGACAGATACCCCCTGCAGGCAGACGCACGCACGCACGCACACACACACACACAGGGAGGGGTCTGTAGTGTGACAGAGCACACCAGCTTCGCCACCAGGCACTCCTTCTTGAATTAAAATAAAACTATCTCCTTACCTCTTTCTGGATGCCCCCTCTTTACCAACAAGAGGGACAGGACCAGCTCTCCTCAGCTTCCATTTTCCTCTTCCTTTCCTCTCTCCCTTGAAAACTTTCTGCACCTGAGACAGTGGGAGGGAGGGAGATAGAGCATGAAACAGCACCCCAAATCCTGTCCCATTACAAGCAGCACAGGCTTCTGTCCCTCTACTCCTCTGCCTACAGTCATTTGCATGGGAGGGAGGAGCTGCTTGCTCTCTCTCTCCCTCTTTCTCCCTCTCTCTCCTCTCCCTCCCTCCCTCTCTCTTTTAGAAGCTTTACACCTGCCATCCTGCCTACAGTATGTGATGATATCACAATATCTCTCTTACATCACAGACAGGCTGACATCATCACACAGGCTGGCGGCCAGCAAGAGACAGAAATGCAGATAGAGACACACTGACAAATACATACACTGTAGGCACAGGCACCATGCGGCTTCTGCACCATAAAAGTTCATTTGAATCAAAAATAATGTCATCTTTTAAGTGCGGCGCTATTGAAATCTTGGGGGTCTAAGTGTCAAGACAATCTTGACATAAAACGGAGGCATCATTTTCAATCATTCAATAATGATGTGGTTTTGGATGACAGTATTCTATGAGATATTATGGGAAAATAATAGGAGACATAATGGAAATACAGTATCGTCCAATTTGTGACCATAATGGGAATATACATAGCGCTTCCTTCACAGGAAATAATACATGTGACATAACGGGAATGTAGTAAGTATGTGGGTTTGGCTGGGATTATCCTACATCCTGCAGGGATATAATAACTGGGAAAACGCTATATTTGATACCGCCACGTTGTGGGATGAGCGAGTAAACATTGCATGTCATTTCCCAGAATCCCTTGCTGCAGTGGGAGCACTGTATGCTACTGTACTGTAGGTGATAATGGTTGAAATATATATATATATATATATATATATATATATATATAGATATATAGATATATATATCTATATATATATATATATATATATACATACACATCAACCAGTACAATAATTTAAAAGGGGGGAATTAAAATGGTTGAAGTGGATAATGACAAGTATATACCGATCCAAAAAAACAACTCCTGAGCATGTATGTACTGCTTACATGGATGTACTATTAGCATGTACAGTGTTGTTTGTTACTGCAGTTACCAATTTATTTCCATTTTAAATATTTAATTTCTCTGAAATGGTGCAAGCAAATTGTATGAAAAGTTGCAAACGAATACATGAAAGTTTTGTATCCAGAGTCAGGGGGATGAGATGAGATGGGGTCATGTTCATACAGTATTTGAACTGTACATTACTAAAAGAAGGCTTTTTTTCTATGCAAATACAGTATAGTGTTTCAAACACATGCTATACACACGTACACACACATACACACACACACACACACACACACACACACACACGAGGTAATGTAAAGATGTGGGTGAACAGAGCGAAAAAGATTGTACTAGAAACGCTTATTAACATCAAAGGAATGGGCCTAAAGCAAAAGTTTGAACAGCAGCAGCAGCTGCAGTACCCCTGATATCTATGGATGGGACAGATACCCCCTGCAGGCAGACGCACGCACGCACGCACGCACGCACGCACACACACACACACACACACAGGGAGGGGTCTGTAGTGTGACAGAGCACACCAGCTTCGCCACCAGGCACTCCTTCTTGAATTAAAATAAAACTATCTCCTTACCTCTTTCTGGATGCCCCCTCTTTACCAACAAGAGGGACAGGACCAGCTCTCCTCAGCTTCCATTTTCCTCTTCCTTTCCTCTCTCCCTTGAAAACTTTCTGCACCTGAGACAGTGGGAGGGAGGGAGATAGAGCATGAAACAGCACCCCAAATCCTGTCCCATTACAAGCAGCACAGGCTTCTGTCCCTCTACTCCTCTGCCTCCAGTCATTTGCATGGGAGGGAGGAGCTGCTTGCTCTCTCTCTCCCTCTTTCTCCCTCTCTCTCCTCTACCTCTCTCCCTCCCTCTCTCTTTTAGAAGCTTTACACCTGCCATCCTGCCTACAGTATGTGATGATATCACAATGTCTCTCTTACATCACAGACAGGCTGACATCATCACACAGGCTGGCGGCCAGCAAGAGACAGAAATGCAGATAGAGACACACTGACAAATACATACACTGTAGGCACAGGCACCATGCGGCTTCTGCACCATAAAAGTTCATTTGAATCAAAAATAATGTCATCTTTTAAGTGAGGCGCTATTGAAATCTTGGGGGTCTAAGTGTCAAGACAATCTTGACATAAAACGGAGGCATCATTTTCAATCATTCAATAATGATGTGGTTTTGGATGACAGTATTCTATGAGATATCATGGGAAAATAATAGGAGACATAATGGAAATACAGTATCGTCCAATTTGTGACCATAATGGGAATATACATAGCGCTTCCTTCACAGGAAATAATACATGTGACATAACGGGAATGTAGTAAGTATGTGGGTTTGGCTGGGATTATCCTACATCCTGCAGGGATATAATAACTGGGAAAACGCTATATTTGATACCGCCACGTTGTGGGATGAGCGAGTAAACATTGCATGTCATTTCCCAGAATCCCTTGCTGCAGTGGGAGCACTGTATGCTACTGTACTGTAGGTGATAATGGTTGAAATATATATATATATATATATATATATATATATAGATATATAGATATATAGATATATATATATATATATATATATATATATATATATATATATATATATATATATATATATATACATACACATCAACCAGTACAATAATTTAAAAGGGGGGAATTAAAATGGTTGAAGTGGATAATGACAAGTATATACCGATCCAAAAAAACAACTCCTGAGCATGTATGTACTGCTTACATGGATGTACTATTAGCATGTACAGTGTTGTTTGTTACTGCAGTTACCAATTTATTTCCATTTTAAATATTTAATTTCTCTGAAATGGTGCAAGCAAATTGTATGAAAAGTTGCAAACGAATACATGAATGTTTTGTATCCAGAGTCAGGGGGATGAGATGAGATGGGGTCATGTTCATACAGTATTTGAACTGTACATTACTAAAAGAAGGCTTTTTTTCTATGCAGATACAGTATAGTGTTTCAAACACATGCTATACACACGTACACACACATACACATACACACACACACACACACACACACACACGAGGTAATGTAAAGATGTGGGTGAACAGAGCGAAAAAGATTGTACTAGAAACGCTTATTAACATCAAAGGAATGGGCCTAAAGCAAAAGTTTGAACAGCAGCAGCAGCTGCAGTACCCCTGATATCTATGGATGGGACAGATACCCCCTGCAGGCAGACGCACGCACGCACGCACGCACGCACGCACACACACACACACACAGGGAGGGGTCTGTAGTGTGACAGAGCACACCAGCTTCGCCACCAGGCACTCCTTCTTGAATTAAAATAAAACTATCTCCTTACCTCTTTCTGGATGCCCCCTCTTTACCAACAAGAGGGACAGGACCAGCTCTCCTCAGCTTCCATTTTCCTCTTCCTTTCCTCTCTCCCTTGAAAACTTTCTGCACCTGAGACAGTGGGAGGGAGGGAGATAGAGCATGAAACAGCACCCCAAATCCTGTCCCATTACAAGCAGCACAGGCTTCTGTCCCTCTACTCCTCTGCCTCCAGTCATTTGCATGGGAGGGAGGAGCTGCTTGCTCTCTCTCTCCCTCTCCCTCTCTCTCCTCTACCTCTCTCCCTCCCTCTCTCTTTTAGAAGCTTTACACCTGCCATCCTGCCTACAGTATGTGATGATATCACAATGTCTCTCTTACATCACAGACAGGCTGACATCATCACACAGGCTGGCGGCCAGCAAGAGACAGAAATGCAGATAGAGACACACTGACAAATACATACACTGTAGGCACAGGCACCATGCGGCTTCTGCACCATAAAAGTTCATTTGAATCAAAAATAATGTCATCTTTTAAGTGAGGCGCTATTGAAATCTTGGGGGTCTAAGTGTCAAGACAATCTTGACATAAAACGGAGGCATCATTTTCAATCATTCAATAATGATGTGGTTTTGGATGACAGTATTCTATGAGATATCATGGGAAAATAATAGGAGACATAATGGAAATACAGTATCGTCCAATTTGTGACCATAATGGGAATATACATAGCGCTTCCTTCACAGGAAATAATACATGTGACATAACGGGAATGTAGTAAGTATGTGGGTTTGGCTGGGATTATCCTACATCCTGCAGGGATATAATAACTGGGAAAACGCTATATTTGATACCGCCACGTTGTGGGATGAGCGAGTAAACATTGCATGTCATTTCCCAGAATCCCTTGCTGCAGTGGGAGTACTGTATGCTACTGTACTGTAGGTGATAATGGTTGAAATATATATATATATATATATATATATATATATATATAGATATATATATCTATATATCTATATATATATATATATATATATATATATATATATATATATATATATATACATACACATCAACCAGTACAATAATTTAAAAGGGGGGAATTAAAATGGTTGAAGTGGATAATGACAAGTATATACCGATCCAAAAAAACAACTCCTGAGCATGTATGTACTGCTTACATGGATGTACTATTAGCATGTACAGTGTTGTTTGTTACTGCAGTTACCAATTTATTTCCATTTTAAATATTTAATTTCTCTGAAATGGTGCAAGCAAATTGTATGAAAAGTTGCAAACGAATACATGAATGTTTTGTATCCAGAGTCAGGGGGATGAGATGAGATGGGGTCATGTTCATACAGTATTTGAACTGTACATTACTAAAAGAAGGCTTTTTTTCTATGCAGATACAGTATAGTGTTTCAAACACATGCTATACACACGTACACACACATACACATACACACACACACACACACACACACGAGGTAATGTAAAGATGTGGGTGAACAGAGCGAAAAAGATTGTACTAGAAACGCTTATTAACATCAAAGGAATGGGCCTAAAGCAAAAGTTTGAACAGCAGCAGCAGCTGCAGTACCCCTGATATCTATGGATGGGACAGATACCCCCTGCAGGCAGACGCACGCACGCACGCACGCACGCACACACACACACACAGGGAGGGGTCTGTAGTGTGACAGAGCACACCAGCTTCGCCACCAGGCACTCCTTCTTGAATTAAAATAAAACTATCTCCTTACCTCTTTCTGGATGCCCCCTCTTTACCAACAAGAGGGACAGGACCAGCTCTCCTCAGCTTCCATTTTCCTCTTCCTTTCCTCTCTCCCTTGAAAACTTTCTGCACCTGAGACAGTGGGAGGGAGGGAGATAGAGCATGAAACAGCACCCCAAATCCTGTCCCATTACAAGCAGCACAGGCTTCTGTCCCTCTACTCCTCTGCCTACAGACATTTGCATGGGAGGGAGGAGCTGCTTGCTCTCTCTCTCCCTCTTTCTCCCTCTCTCTCCTCTACCTCTCTCCCTCCCTCTCTCTTTTAGAAGCTTTACACCTGCCATCCTGCCTACAGTATGTGATGATATCACAATGTCTCTCTTACATCACAGACAGGCTGACATCATCACACAGGCTGGCGGCCAGCAAGAGACAGAAATGCAGATAGAGACACACTGACAAATACATACACTGTAGGCACAGGCACCATGCGGCTTCTGCACCATAAAAGTTCATTTGAATCAAAAATAATGTCATCTTTTAAGTGAGGCGCTATTGAAATCTTGGGGGTCTAAGTGTCAAGACAATCTTGACATAAAACGGAGGCATCATTTTCAATCATTCAATAATGATGTGGTTTTGGATGACAGTATTCTATGAGATATCATGGGAAAATAATAGGAGACATAATGGAAATACAGTATCGTCCAATTTGTGACCATAATGGGAATATACATAGCGCTTCCTTCACAGGAAATAATACATGTGACATAACGGGAATGTAGTAAGTATGTGGGTTTGGCTGGGATTATCCTACATCCTGCAGGGATATAATAACTGGGAAAACGCTATATTTGATACCGCCACGTTGTGGGATGAGCGAGTAAACATTGCATGTCATTTCCCAGAATCCCTTGCTGCAGTGGGAGCACTGTATGCTACTGTACTGTAGGTGATAATGGTTGAAATATATATATATATAGATATATAGATATATATCTATATATATATATATATATATATATATATATATATATATATATATACATACACATCAACCAGTACAATAATTTAAAAGGGGGGAATTAAAATGGTTGAAGTGGATAATGACAAGTATATACCGATCCAAAAAAACAACTCCTGAGCATGTATGTACTGCTTACATGGATGTACTATTAGCATGTACAGTGTTGTTTGTTACTGCAGTTACCAATTTATTTCCATTTTAAATATTTAATTTCTCTGAAATGGTGCAAGCAAATTGTATGAAAAGTTGCAAACGAATACATGAATGTTTTGTATCCAGAGTCAGGGGGATGAGATGAGATGGGGTCATGTTCATACAGTATTTGAACTGTACATTACTAAAAGAAGGCTTTTTTTCTATGCAGATACAGTATAGTGTTTCAAACACATGCTATACACACGTACACACACATACACATACACACACACACACACACACACACACACGAGGTAATGTAAAGATGTGGGTGAACAGAGCGAAAAAGATTGTACTAGAAACGCTTATTAACATCAAAGGAATGGGCCTAAAGCAAAAGTTTGAACAGCAGCAGCAGCTGCAGTACCCCTGATATCTATGGATGGGACAGATACCCCCTGCAGGCAGACGCACGCACGCACGCACGCACACACACACACAGGGAGGGGTCTGTAGTGTGACAGAGCACACCAGCTTCGCCACCAGGCACTCCTTCTTGAATTAAAATAAAACTATCTCCTTACCTCTTTCTGGATGCCCCCTCTTTACCAACAAGAGGGACAGGACCAGCTCTCCTCAGCTTCCATTTTCCTCTTCCTTTCCTCTCTCCCTTGAAAACTTTCTGCACCTGAGACAGTGGGAGGGAGGGAGATAGAGCATGAAACAGCACCCCAAATCCTGTCCCATTACAAGCAGCACAGGCTTCTGTCCCTCTACTCCTCTGCCTCCAGTCATTTGCATGGGAGGGAGGAGCTGCTTGCTCTCTCTCTCCCTCTTTCTCCCTCTCTCTCCTCTACCTCTCTCCCTCCCTCTCTCTTTTAGAAGCTTTACACCTGCCATCCTGCCTACAGTATGTGATGATATCACAATGTCTCTCTTACATCACAGACAGGCTGACATCATCACACAGGCTGGCGGCCAGCAAGAGACAGAAATGCAGATAGAGACACACTGACAAATACATACACTGTAGGCACAGGCACCATGCGGCTTCTGCACCATAAAAGTTCATTTGAATCAAAAATAATGTCATCTTTTAAGTGAGGCGCTATTGAAATCTTGGGGGTCTAAGTGTCAAGACAATCTTGACATAAAACGGAGGCATCATTTTCAATCATTCAATAATGATGTGGTTTTGGATGACAGTATTCTATGAGATATCATGGGAAAATAATAGGAGACATAATGGAAATACAGTATCGTCCAATTTGTGACCATAATGGGAATATAAATAGCGCTTCCTTCACAGGAAATAATACATGTGACATAACGGGAATGTAGTAAGTATGTGGGTTTGGCTGGGATTATCCTACATCCTGCAGGGATATAATAACTGGGAAAACGCTATATTTGATACCGCCACGTTGTGGGATGAGCGAGTAAACATTGCATGTCATTTCCCAGAATCCCTTGCTGCAGTGGGAGCACTGTATGCTACTGTACTGTAGGTGATAATGGTTGAAATATATATATATATATATATATATATATATAGATATATAGATATATAGATATATATATCTATATATATATATATATATATATATATATATATATATACATACACATCAACCAGTACAATAATTTAAAAGGGGGGAATTAAAATGGTTGAAGTGGATAATGACAAGTATATACCGATCCAAAAAAACAACTCCTGAGCATGTATGTACTGCTTACATGGATGTACTATTAGCATGTACAGTGTTGTTTGTTACTGCAGTTACCAATTTATTTCCATTTTAAATATTTAATTTCTCTGAAATGGTGCAAGCAAATTGTATGAAAAGTTGCAAACGAATACATGAATGTTTTGTATCCAGAGTCAGGGGGATGAGATGAGATGGGGTCATGTTCATACAGTATTTGAACTGTACATTACTAAAAGAAGGCTTTTTTTCTATGCAGATACAGTATAGTGTTTCAAACACATGCTATACACACGTACACACACATACACATACACACACACACACACACACACACACACGAGGTAATGTAAAGATGTGGGTGAACAGAGCGAAAAAGATTGTACTAGAAACGCTTATTAACATCAAAGGAATGGGCC
This sequence comes from Ascaphus truei, assembly GCF_040206685.1. NCBI lineage: Eukaryota > Metazoa > Chordata > Amphibia > Anura > Ascaphidae > Ascaphus > Ascaphus truei. Next base: position 1,053,919 of record NW_027453854.1, read on the forward strand.
TAAAGCAAAAGTTTGAACAGCAGCAGCAGCTGCAGTACCCCTGATATCTATGGATGGGACAGATACCCCCTGCAGGCAGACGCACGCACGCACGCACGCACACACACACACAGGGAGGGGTCTGTAGTGTGACAGAGCACACCAGCTTCGCCACCAGGCACTCCTTCTTGAATTAAAATAAAACTATCTCCTTACCTCTTTCTGGATGCCCCCTCTTTACCAACAAGAGGGACAGGACCAGCTCTCCTCAGCTTCCATTTTCCTCTTCCTTTCCTCTCTCCCTTGAAAACTTTCTGCACCTGAGACAGTGGGAGGGAGGGAGATAGAGCATGAAACAGCACCCCAAATCCTGTCCCATTACAAGCAGCACAGGCTTCTGTCCCTCTACTCCTCTGCCTCCAGTCATTTGCATGGGAGGGAGGAGCTGCTTGCTCTCTCTCTCCCTCTTTCTCCCTCTCTCTCCTCTACCTCTCTCCCTCCCTCTCTCTTTTAGAAGCTTTACACCTGCCATCCTGCCTACAGTATGTGATGATATCACAATGTCTCTCTTACATCACAGACAGGCTGACATCATCACACAGGCTGGCGGCCAGCAAGAGACAGAAATGCAGATAGAGACACACTGACAAATACATACACTGTAGGCACAGGCACCATGCGGCTTCTGCACCATAAAAGTTCATTTGAATCAAAAATAATGTCATCTTTTAAGTGAGGCGCTATTGAAATCTTGGGGGTCTAAGTGTCAAGACAATCTTGACATAAAACGGAGGCATCATTTTCAATCATTCAATAATGATGTGGTTTTGGATGACAGTATTCTATGAGATATCATGGGAAAATAATAGGAGACATAATGGAAATACAGTATCGTCCAATTTGTGACCATAATGGGAATATAAATAGCGCTTCCTTCACAGGAAATAATACATGTGACATAACGGGAATGTAGTAAGTATGTGGGTTTGGCTGGGATTATCCTACATCCTGCAGGGATATAATAACTGGGAAAACGCTATATTTGATACCGCCACGTTGTGGGATGAGCGAGTAAACATTGCATGTCATTTCCCAGAATCCCTTGCTGCAGTGGGAGCACTGTATGCTACTGTACTGTAGGTGATAATGGTTGAAATATATATATATATATATATATATATAGATATATAGATATATATCTATATATATATATATATATATATATATATACATACACATCAACCAGTACAATAATTTAAAAGGGGGGAATTAAAATGGTTGAAGTGGATAATGACAAGTATATACCGATCCAAAAAAACAACTCCTGAGCATGTATGTACTGCTTACATGGATGTACTATTAGCATGTACAGTGTTGTTTGTTACTGCAGTTACCAATTTATTTCCATTTTAAATATTTAATTTCTCTGAAATGGTGCAAGCAAATTGTATGAAAAGTTGCAAACGAATACATGAATGTTTTGTATCCAGAGTCAGGGGGATGAGATGAGATGGGGTCATGTTCATACAGTATTTGAACTGTACATTACTAAAAGAAGGCTTTTTTTCTATGCAGATACAGTATAGTGTTTCAAACACATGCTATACACACGTACACACACATACACATACACACACACACACACACACACACACACACACACGAGGTAATGTAAAGATGTGGGTGAACAGAGCGAAAAAGATTGTACTAGAAACGCTTATTAACATCAAAGGAATGGGCCTAAAGCAAAAGTTTGAACAGCAGCAGCAGCTGCAGTACCCCTGATATCTATGGATGGGACAGATACCCCCTGCAGGCAGACGCACGCACGCACGCACGCACGCACACACACACACACAGGGAGGGGTCTGTAGTGTGACAGAGCACACCAGCTTCGCCACCAGGCACTCCTTCTTGAATTAAAATAAAACTATCTCCTTACCTCTTTCTGGATGCCCCCTCTTTACCAACAAGAGGGACAGGACCAGCTCTCCTCAGCTTCCATTTTCCTCTTCCTTTCCTCTCTCCCTTGAAAACTTTCTGCACCTGAGACAGTGGGAGGGAGGGAGATAGAGCATGAAACAGCACCCCAAATCCTGTCCCATTACAAGCAGCACAGGCTTCTGTCCCTCTACTCCTCTGCCTACAGTCATTTGCATGGGAGGGAGGAGCTGCTTGCTCTCTCTCTCCCTCTTTCTCCCTCTCTCTCCTCTCCCTCCCTCCCTCTCTCTTTTAGAAGCTTTACACCTGCCATCCTGCCTACAGTATGTGATGATATCACAATGTCTCTCTTACAGTACATCACAGACAGGCTGACATCATCACACAGGCTGGCGGCCAGCAAGAGACAGAAATGCAGATAGAGACACACTGACAAATACATACACTGTAGGCACAGGCACCATGCGGCTTCTGCACCATAAAAGTTCATTTGAATCAAAAATAATGTCATCTTTTAAGTGAGGTGCTATTGAAATCTTGGGGGTCTAAGTGTCAAGACAATCTTGACATAAAACGGAGGCATCATTTTCAATCATTCAATAATGATGTGGTTTTGGATGACAGTATTCTATGAGATATCATGGGAAAATAATAGGAGACATAATGGAAATACAGTATCGTCCAATTTGTGACCATAATGGGAATATACATAGCGCTTCCTTCACAGGAAATAATACATGTGACATAACGGGAATGTAGTAAGTATGTGGGTTTGGCTGGGATTATCCTACATCCTGCAGGGATATAATAACTGGGAAAACGCTATATTTGATACCGCCACGTTGTGGGATGAGCGAGTAAACATTGCATGTCATTTCCCAGAATCCCTTGCTGCAGTGGGAGCACTGTATGCTACTGTACTGTAGGTGATAATGGTTGAAATATATATATATATATATAGATATATAGATATATATATCTATATATATATATATATATATATATATATATATACACATACACATCAACCAGTACAATAATTTAAAAGGGGGGAATTAAAATGGTTGAAGTGGATAATGACAAGTATATACCGATCCAAAAAAACAACTCCTGAGCATGTATGTACTGCTTACATGGATGTACTATTAGCATGTACAGTGTTGTTTGTTACTGCAGTTACCAATTTATTTCCATTTTAAATATTTAATTTCTCTGAAATGGTGCAAGCAAATTGTATGAAAAGTTGCAAACGAATACATGAATGTTTTGTATCCAGAGTCAGGGGGATGAGATGAGATGGGGTCATGTTCATACAGTATTTGAACTGTACATTACTAAAAGAAGGCTTTTTTTCTATGCAGATACAGTATAGTGTTTCAAACACATGCTATACACACGTACACACACATACACATACACACACACACACACACACACACACGAGGTAATGTAAAGATGTGGGTGAACAGAGCGAAAAAGATTGTACTAGAAACGCTTATTAACATCAAAGGAATGGGCCTAAAGCAAAAGTTTGAACAGCAGCAGCAGCTGCAGTACCCCTGATATCTATGGATGGGACAGATACCCCCTGCAGGCAGACGCACGCACGCACGCACGCACGCACGCACGCACACACACACACACAGGGAGGGGTCTGTAGTGTGACAGAGCACACCAGCTTCGCCACCAGGCACTCCTTCTTGAATTAAAATAAAACTATCTCCTTACCTCTTTCTGAATGCCCCCTCTTTACCAACAAGAGGGACAGGACCAGCTCTCCTCAGCTTCCATTTTCCTCTTCCTTTCCTCTCTCCCTTGAAAACTTTCTGCACCTGAGACAGTGGGAGGGAGGGAGATAGAGCATGAAACAGCACCCCAAATCCTGTCCCATTACAAGCAGCACAGGCTTCTGTCCCTCTACTCCTCTGCCTACAGTCATTTGCATGGGAGGGAGGAGCTGCTTGCTCTCTCTCTCCCTCTTTCTCCCTCTCTCTCCTCTCCCTCCCTCCCTCTCTCTTTTAGAAGCTTTACACCTGCCATCCTGCCTACAGTATGTGATGATATCACAATGTCTCTCTTACATCACAGACAGGCTGACATCATCACACAGGCTGGCGGCCAGCAAGAGACAAAAATGCAGATAGAGACACACTGACAAATACATACACTGTAGGCACAGGCACCATGCGGCTTCTGCACCATAAAAGTTCATTTGAATCAAAAATAATGTCATCTTTTAAGTGAGGCGCTATTGAAATCTTGGGGGTCTAAGTGTCAAGACAATCTTGACATAAAACGGAGGCATCATTTTCAATCATTCAATAATGATGTGGTTTTGGATGACAGTATTCTATGAGATATCATGGGAAAATAATAGGAGACATAATGGAAATACAGTATCGTCCAATTTGTGACCATAATGGGAATATACATAGCGCTTCCTTCACAGGAAATAATACATGTGACATAACGGGAATGTAGTAAGTATGTGGGTTTGGCTGGGATTATCCTACATCCTGCAGGGATATAATAACTGGGAAAACGCTATATTTGATACCGCCACGTTGTGGGATGAGCGAGTAAACATTGCATGTCATTTCCCAGAATCCCTTGCTGCAGTGGGAGCACTGTATGCTACTGTACTGTAGGTGATAATGGTTGAAATATATATATATATATATATATATATATAGATATATAGATATATATATCTATATATATATATATATCTATATATATATATATATATATATATATATATATACATACACATCAACCAGTACAATAATTTAAAAGGGGGGAATTAAAATGGTTGAAGTGGATAATGACAAGTATATACCGATCCAAAAAAACAACTCCTGAGCATGTATGTACTGCTTACATGGATGTACTATTAGCATGTACAGTGTTGTTTGTTACTGCAGTTACCAATTTATTTCCATTTTAAGTATTTAATTTCTCTGAAATGGTGCAAGCAAATTGTATGAAAAGTTGCAAACGAATACATGAATGTTTTGTATCCAGAGTCAGGGGGATGAGATGAGATGGGGTCATGTTCATACAGTATTTGAACTGTACATTACTAAAAGAAGGCTTTTTTTCTATGCAGATACAGTATAGTGTTTCAAACACATGCTATACACACGTACACACACATACACATACACACACACACACACACACACACGAGGTAATGTAAAGATGTGGGTGAACAGAGCGAAAAAGATTGTACTAGAAACGCTTATTAACATCAAAGGAATGGGCCTAAAGCAAAAGTTTGAACAGCAGCAGCAGCTGCAGTACCCCTGATATCTATGGATGGGACAGATACCCCCTGCAGGCAGACGCACGCACGCACGCACGCACGCACACACACACACACAGGGAGGGGTCTGTAGTGTGACAGAGCACACCAGCTTCGCCACCAGGCACTCCTTCTTGAATTAAAATAAAACTATCTCCTTACCTCTTTCTGGATGCCCCCTCTTTACCAACAAGAGGGACAGGACCAGCTCTCCTCAGCTTCCATTTTCCTCTTCCTTTCCTCTCTCCCTTGAAAACTTTCTGCACCTGAGACAGTGGGAGGGAGGGAGATAGAGCATGAAACAGCACCCCAAATCCTGTCCCATTACAAGCAGCACAGGCTTCTGTCCCTCTACTCCTCTGCCTCCAGTCATTTGCATGGGAGGGAGGAGCTGCTTGCTCTCTCTCTCCCTCTTTCTCCCTCTCTCTCCTCTACCTCTCTCCCTCCCTCTCTCTTTTAGAAGCTTTACACCTGCCATCCTGCCTACAGTATGTGATGATATCACAATGTCTCTCTTACATCACAGACAGGCTGACATCATCACACAGGCTGGCGGCCAGCAAGAGACAGAAATGCAGATAGAGACACACTGACAAATACATACACTGTAGGCACAGGCACCATGCGGCTTCTGCACCATAAAAGTTCATTTGAATCAAAAATAATGTCATCTTTTAAGTGAGGCGCTATTGAAATCTTGGGGGTCTAAGTGTCAAGACAATCTTGACATAAAACGGAGGCATCATTTTCAATCATTCAATAATGATGTGGTTTTGGATGACAGTATTCTATGAGATATCATGGGAAAATAATAGGAGACATAATGGAAATACAGTATCGTCCAATTTGTGACCATAATGGGAATATACATAGCGCTTCCTTCACAGGAAATAATACATGTGACATAACGGGAATGTAGTAAGTATGTGGGTTTGGCTGGGATTATCCTACATCCTGCAGGGATATAATAACTGGGAAAACGCTATATTTGATACCGCCACGTTGTGGGATGAGCGAGTAAACATTGCATGTCATTTCCCAGAATCCCTTGCTGCAGTGGGAGCACTGTATGCTACTGTACTGTAGGTGATAATGGTTGAAATATATATATATATATATAGATATATATCTATATATATATATATATATATATATATATATATATATATATATATACATACACATCAACCAGTACAATAATTTAAAAGGGGGGAATTAAAATGGTTGAAGTGGATAATGACAAGTATATACCGATCCAAAAAAACAACTCCTGAGCATGTATGTACTGCTTACATGGATGTACTATTAGCATGTACAGTGTTGTTTGTTACTGCAGTTACCAATTTATTTCCATTTTAAATATTTAATTTCTCTGAAATGGTGCAAGCAAATTGTATGAAAAGTTGCAAACGAATACATGAATGTTTTGTATCCAGAGTCAGGGGGATGAGATGAGATGGGGTCATGTTCATACAGTATTTGAACTGTACATTACTAAAAGAAGGCTTTTTTTCTATGCAGATACAGTATAGTGTTTCAAACACATGCTATACACACGTACACACACATACACATACACACACACACACACACACACACACACACACGAGGTAATGTAAAGATGTGGGTGAACAGAGCGAAAAAGATTGTACTAGAAACGCTTATTAACATCAAAGGAATGGGCCTAAAGCAAAAGTTTGAACAGCAGCAGCAGCTGCAGTACCCCTGATATCTATGGATGGGACAGATACCCCCTGCAGGCAGACGCACGCACGCACGCACGCACACACACACACAGGGAGGGGTCTGTAGTGTGACAGAGCACACCAGCTTCGCCACCAGGCACTCCTTCTTGAATTAAAATAAAACTATCTCCTTACCTCTTTCTGGATGCCCCCTCTTTACCAACAAGAGGGACAGGACCAGCTCTCCTCAGCTTCCATTTTCCTCTTCCTTTCCTCTCTCCCTTGAAAACTTTCTGCACCTGAGACAGTGGGAGGGAGGGAGATAGAGCATGAAACAGCACCCCAAATCCTGTCCCATTACAAGCAGCACAGGCTTCTGTCCCTCTACTCCTCTGCCTCCAGTCATTTGCATGGGAGGGAGGAGCTGCTTGCTCTCTCTCTCCCTCTTTCTCCCTCTCTCTCCTCTACCTCTCTCCCTCCCTCTCTCTTTTAGAAGCTTTACACCTGCCATCCTGCCTACAGTATGTGATGATATCACAATGTCTCTCTTACATCACAGACAGGCTGACATCATCACACAGGCTGGCGGCCAGCAAGAGACAGAAATGCAGATAGAGACACACTGACAAATACATATACTGTAGGCACAGGCACCATGCGGCTTCTGCACCATAAAAGTTCATTTGAATCAAAAATAATGTCATCTTTTAAGTGAGGCGCTATTGAAATCTTGGGGGTCTAAGTGTCAAGACAATCTTGACATAAAACGGAGGCATCATTTTCAATCATTCAATAATGATGTGGTTTTGGATGACAGTATTCTATGAGATATCATGGGAAAATAATAGGAGACATAATGGAAATACAGTATCGTCCAATTTGTGACCATAATGGGAATATACATAGCGCTTCCTTCACAGGAAATAATACATGTGACATAACGGGAATGTAGTAAGTATGTGGGTTTGGCTGGGATTATCCTACATCCTGCAGGGATATAATAACTGGGAAAACGCTATATTTGATACCGCCACGTTGTGGGATGAGCGAGTAAACATTGCATGTCATTTCCCAGAATCCCTTGCTGCAGTGGGAGCACTGTATGCTACTGTACTGTAGGTGATAATGGTTGAAATATATATATATATATATATATATAGATATATATCTATATATATATATATATATATATATATATATATATATACATACACATCAACCAGTACAATAATTTAAAAGGGGGGAATTAAAATGGTTGAAGTGGATAATGACAAGTATATACCGATCCAAAAAAACAACTCCTGAGCATGTATGTACTGCTTACATGGATGTACTATTAGCATGTACAGTGTTGTTTGTTACTGCAGTTACCAATTTATTTCCATTTTAAATATTTAATTTCTCTGAAATGGTGCAAGCAAATTGTATGAAAAGTTGCAAACGAATACATGAATGTTTTGTATCCAGAGTCAGGGGGATGAGATGAGATGGGGTCATGTTCATACAGTATTTGAACTGTACATTACTAAAAGAAGGCTTTTTTTCTATGCAGATACAGTATAGTGTTTCAAACACATGCTATACACACGTACACACACATACACATACACACACACACACACACACACACACACACGAGGTAATGTAAAGATGTGGGTGAACAGAGCGAAAAAGATTGTACTAGAAACGCTTATTAACATCAAAGGAATGGGCCTAAAGCAAAAGTTTGAACAGCAGCAGCAGCTGCAGTACCCCTGATATCTATGGATGGGACAGATACCCCCTGCAGGCAGACGCACGCACGCACGCACGCACACACACACACACAGGGAGGGGTCTGTAGTGTGACAGAGCACACCAGCTTCGCCACCAGGCACTCCTTCTTGAATTAAAATAAAACTATCTCCTTACCTCTTTCTGGATGCCCCCTCTTTACCAACAAGAGGGACAGGACCAGCTCTCCTCAGCTTCCATTTTCCTCTTCCTTTCCTCTCTCCCTTGAAAACTTTCTGCACCTGAGACAGTGGGAGGGAGGGAGATAGAGCATGAAACAGCACCCCAAATCCTGTCCCATTACAAGCAGCACAGGCTTCTGTCCCTCTACTCCTCTGCCTACAGTCATTTGCATGGGAGGGAGGAGCTGCTTGCTCTCTCTCTCCCTCTTTCTCCCTCTCTCTCCTCTCCCTCCCTCCCTCTCTCTTTTAGAAGCTTTACACCTGCCATCCTGCCTACAGTATGTGATGATATCACAATGTCTCTCTTACAGTACATCACAGACAGGCTGACATCATCACACAGGCTGGCGGCCAGCAAGAGACAGAAATGCAGATAGAGACACACTGACAAATACATACACTGTAGGCACAGGCACCATGCGGCTTCTGCACCATAAAAGTTCATTTGAATCAAAAATAATGTCATCTTTTAAGTGAGGTGCTATTGAAATCTTGGGGGTCTAAGTGTCAAGACAATCTTGACATAAAACGGAGGCATCATTTTCAATCATTCAATAATGATGTGGTTTTGGATGACAGTATTCTATGAGATATCATGGGAAAATAATAGGAGACATAATGGAAATACAGTATCGTCCAATTTGTGACCATAATGGGAATATACATAGCGCTTCCTTCACAGGAAATAATACATGTGACATAACGGGAATGTAGTAAGTATGTGGGTTTGGCTGGGATTATCCTACATCCTGCAGGGATATAATAACTGGGAAAACGCTATATTTGATACCGCCACGTTGTGGGATGAGCGAGTAAACATTGCATGTCATTTCCCAGAATCCCTTGCTGCAGTGGGAGCACTGTATGCTACTGTACTGTAGGTGATAATGGTTGAAATATATATATATATATATAGATATATAGATATATATATATCTATATATATATATATATATATATATATATATATATATATATACACATACACATCAACCAGTACAATAATTTAAAAGGGGGGAATTAAAATGGTTGAAGTGGATAATGACAAGTATATACCGATCCAAAAAAACAACTCCTGAGCATGTATGTACTGCTTACATGGATGTACTATTAGCATGTACAGTGTTGTTTGTTACTGCAGTTACCAATTTATTTCCATTTTAAATATTTAATTTCTCTGAAATGGTGCAAGCAAATTGTATGAAAAGTTGCAAACGAATACATGAATGTTTTGTATCCAGAGTCAGGGGGATGAGATGAGATGGGGTCATGTTCATACAGTATTTGAACTGTACATTACTAAAAGAAGGCTTTTTTTCTATGCAGATACAGTATAGTGTTTCAAACACATGCTATACACACGTACACACACATACACATACACACACACACACACACACGAGGTAATGTAAAGATGTGGGTGAACAGAGCGAAAAAGATTGTACTAGAAACGCTTATTAACATCAAAGGAATGGGCCTAAAGCAAAAGTTTGAACAGCAGCAGCAGCTGCAGTACCCCTGATATCTATGGATGGGACAGATACCCCCTGCAGACGCACGCACGCACGCACGCACACACACACACACAGGGAGGGGTCTGTAGTGTGACAGAGCACACCAGCTTCGCCACCAGGCACTCCTTCTTGAATTAAAATAAAACTATCTCCTTACCTCTTTCTGGATGCCCCCTCTTTACCAACAAGAGGGACAGGACCAGCTCTCCTCAGCTTCCATTTTCCTCTTCCTTTCCTCTCTCCCTTGAAAACTTTCTGCACCTGAGACAGTGGGAGGGAGGGAGATAGAGCATGAAACAGCACCCCAAATCCTGTCCCATTACAAGCAGCACAGGCTTCTGTCCCTCTACTCCTCTGCCTCCAGTCATTTGCATGGGAGGGAGGAGCTGCTTGCTCTCTCTCTCCCTCTTTCTCCCTCTCTCTCCTCTACCTCTCTCCCTCCCTCTCTCTTTTAGAAGCTTTACACCTGCCATCCTGCCTACAGTATGTGATGATATCACAATGTCTCTCTTACATCACAGACAGGCTGACATCATCACACAGGCTGGCGGCCAGCAAGAGACAGAAATGCAGATAGAGACACACTGACAAATACATACACTGTAGGCACAGGCACCATGCGGCTTCTGCACCATAAAAGTTCATTTGAATCAAAAATAATGTCATCTTTTAAGTGAGGCGCTATTGAAATCTTGGGGGTCTAAGTGTCAAGACAATCTTGACATAAAACGGAGGCATCATTTTCAATCATTCAATAATGATGTGGTTTTGGATGACAGTATTCTATGAGATATCATGGGAAAATAATAGGAGACATAATGGAAATACAGTATCGTCCAATTTGTGACCATAATGGGAATATACATAGCGCTTCCTTCACAGGAAATAATACATGTGACATAACGGGAATGTAGTAAGTATGTGGGTTTGGCTGGGATTATCCTACATCCTGCAGGGATATAATAACTGGGAAAACGCTATATTTGATACCGCCACGTTGTGGGATGAGCGAGTAAACATTGCATGTCATTTCCCAGAATCCCTTGCTGCAGTGGGAGCACTGTATGCTACTGTACTGTAGGTGATAATGGTTGAAATATATATATATATATATATATATATATATATAGATATATAGATATATATATCTATATATATATATATATATATATATATATATATATACATACACATCAACCAGTACAATAATTTAAAAGGGGGGAATTAAAATGGTTGAAGTGGATAATGACAAGTATATACCGATCCAAAAAAACAACTCCTGAGCATGTATGTACTGCTTACATGGATGTACTATTAGCATGTACAGTGTTGTTTGTTACTGCAGTTACCAATTTATTTCCATTTTAAATATTTAATTTCTCTGAAATGGTGCAAGCAAATTGTATGAAAAGTTGCAAACGAATACATGAATGTTTTGTATCCAGAGTCAGGGGGATGAGATGAGATGGGGTCATGTTCATACAGTATTTGAACTGTACATTACTAAAAGAAGGCTTTTTTTCTATGCAGATACAGTATAGTGTTTCAAACACATGCTATACACACGTACACACACATACACATACACACACACACACACACACACACACACGAGGTAATGTAAAGATGTGGGTGAACAGAGCGAAAAAGATTGTACTAGAAACGCTTATTAACATCAAAGGAATGGGCCTAAAGCAAAAGTTTGAACAGCAGCAGCAGCTGCAGTACCCCTGATATCTATGGATGGGACAGATACCCCCTGCAGGCAGACGCACGCACGCACGCACGCACGCACGCACACACACACACACAGGGAGGGGTCTGTAGTGTGACAGAGCACACCAGCTTCGCCACCAGGCACTCCTTCTTGAATTAAAATAAAACTATCTCCTTACCTCTTTCTGAATGCCCCCTCTTTACCAACAAGAGGGACAGGACCAGCTCTCCTCAGCTTCCATTTTCCTCTTCCTTTCCTCTCTCCCTTGAAAACTTTCTGCACCTGAGACAGTGGGAGGGAGGGAGATAGAGCATGAAACAGCACCCCAAATCCTGTCCCATTACAAGCAGCACAGGCTTCTGTCCCTCTACTCCTCTGCCTACAGTCATTTGCATGGGAGGGAGGAGCTGCTTGCTCTCTCTCTCCCTCTTTCTCCCTCTCTCTCCTCTCCCTCCCTCCCTCTCTCTTTTAGAAGCTTTACACCTGCCATCCTGCCTACAGTATGTGATGATATCACAATGTCTCTCTTACATCACAGACAGGCTGACATCATCACACAGGCTGGCGGCCAGCAAGAGACAGAAATGCAGATAGAGACACACTGACAAATACATACACTGTAGGCACAGGCACCATGCGGCTTCTGCACCATAAAAGTTCATTTGAATCAAAAATAATGTCATCTTTTAAGTGAGGCGCTATTGAAATCTTGGGGGTCTAAGTGTCAAGACAATCTTGACATAAAACGGAGGCATCATTTTCAATCATTCAATAATGATGTGGTTTTGGATGACAGTATTCTATGAGATATTATGGGAAAATAATAGGAGACATAATGGAAATACAGTATTGTCCAATTTGTGACCATAATGGGAATATACATAGCGCTTCCTTCACAGGAAATAATACATGTGACATAACGGGAATGTAGTAAGTATGTGGGTTTGGCTGGGATTATCCTACATCCTGCAGGGATATAATAACTGGGAAAACGCTATATTTGATACCGCCACGTTGTGGGATGAGCGAGTAAACATTGCATGTCATTTCCCAGAATCCCTTGCTGCAGTGGGAGCACTGTATGCTACTGTACTGTAGGTGATAATGGTTGAAATATATATATATATATATAGATATATATCTATATATATATATATATATATATATATATATATATATATATATATACATACACATCAACCAGTACAATAATTTAAAAGGGGGGAATTAAAATGGTTGAAGTGGATAATGACAAGTATATACCGATCCAAAAAAACAACTCCTGAGCATGTATGTACTGCTTACATGGATGTACTATTAGCATGTACAGTGTTGTTTGTTACTGCAGTTACCAATTTATTTCCATTTTAAATATTTAATTTCTCTGAAATGGTGCAAGCAAATTGTATGAAAAGTTGCAAACGAATACATGAATGTTTTGTATCCAGAGTCAGGGGGATGAGATGAGATGGGGTCATGTTCATACAGTATTTGAACTGTACATTACTAAAAGAAGGCTTTTTTTCTATGCAGATACAGTATAGTGTTTCAAACACATGCTATACACACGTACACACACATACACATACACACACACACACACACACACACACACACACGAGGTAATGTAAAGATGTGGGTGAACAGAGCGAAAAAGATTGTACTAGAAACGCTTATTAACATCAAAGGAATGGGCCTAAAGCAAAAGTTTGAACAGCAGCAGCAGCTGCAGTACCCCTGATATCTATGGATGGGACAGATACCCCCTGCAGGCAGACGCACGCACGCACGCACGCACACACACACACAGGGAGGGGTCTGTAGTGTGACAGAGCACACCAGCTTCGCCACCAGGCACTCCTTCTTGAATTAAAATAAAACTATCTCCTTACCTCTTTCTGGATGCCCCCTCTTTACCAACAAGAGGGACAGGACCAGCTCTCCTCAGCTTCCATTTTCCTCTTCCTTTCCTCTCTCCCTTGAAAACTTTCTGCACCTGAGACAGTGGGAGGGAGGGAGATAGAGCATGAAACAGCACCCCAAATCCTGTCCCATTACAAGCAGCACAGGCTTCTGTCCCTCTACTCCTCTGCCTCCAGTCATTTGCATGGGAGGGAGGAGCTGCTTGCTCTCTCTCTCCCTCTTTCTCCCTCTCTCTCCTCTACCTCTCTCCCTCCCTCTCTCTTTTAGAAGCTTTACACCTGCCATCCTGCCTACAGTATGTGATGATATCACAATGTCTCTCTTACATCACAGACAGGCTGACATCATCACACAGGCTGGCGGCCAGCAAGAGACAGAAATGCAGATAGAGACACACTGACAAATACATATACTGTAGGCACAGGCACCATGCGGCTTCTGCACCATAAAAGTTCATTTGAATCAAAAATAATGTCATCTTTTAAGTGAGGCGCTATTGAAATCTTGGGGGTCTAAGTGTCAAGACAATCTTGACATAAAACGGAGGCATCATTTTCAATCATTCAATAATGATGTGGTTTTGGATGACAGTATTCTATGAGATATCATGGGAAAATAATAGGAGACATAATGGAAATACAGTATCGTCCAATTTGTGACCATAATGGGAATATACATAGCGCTTCCTTCACAGGAAATAATACATGTGACATAACGGGAATGTAGTAAGTATGTGGGTTTGGCTGGGATTATCCTACATCCTGCAGGGATATAATAACTGGGAAAACGCTATATTTGATACCGCCACGTTGTGGGATGAGCGAGTAAACATTGCATGTCATTTCCCAGAATCCCTTGCTGCAGTGGGAGCACTGTATGCTACTGTACTGTAGGTGATAATGGTTGAAATATATATATATATATATATATATAGATATATATCTATATATATATATATATATATATATATATATATATATACATACACATCAACCAGTACAATAATTTAAAAGGGGGGAATTAAAATGGTTGAAGTGGATAATGACAAGTATATACCGATCCAAAAAAACAACTCCTGAGCATGTATGTACTGCTTACATGGATGTACTATTAGCATGTACAGTGTTGTTTGTTACTGCAGTTACCAATTTATTTCCATTTTAAATATTTAATTTCTCTGAAATGGTGCAAGCAAATTGTATGAAAAGTTGCAAACGAATACATGAATGTTTTGTATCCAGAGTCAGGGGGATGAGATGAGATGGGGTCATGTTCATACAGTATTTGAACTGTACATTACTAAAAGAAGGCTTTTTTTCTATGCAGATACAGTATAGTGTTTCAAACACATGCTATACACACGTACACACACATACACATACACACACACACACACACACACACACACACGAGGTAATGTAAAGATGTGGGTGAACAGAGCGAAAAAGATTGTACTAGAAACGCTTATTAACATCAAAGGAATGGGCCTAAAGCAAAAGTTTGAACAGCAGCAGCAGCTGCAGTACCCCTGATATCTATGGATGGGACAGATACCCCCTGCAGGCAGACGCACGCACGCACGCACGCACACACACACACACAGGGAGGGGTCTGTAGTGTGACAGAGCACACCAGCTTCGCCACCAGGCACTCCTTCTTGAATTAAAATAAAACTATCTCCTTACCTCTTTCTGGATGCCCCCTCTTTACCAACAAGAGGGACAGGACCAGCTCTCCTCAGCTTCCATTTTCCTCTTCCTTTCCTCTCTCCCTTGAAAACTTTCTGCACCTGAGACAGTGGGAGGGAGGGAGATAGAGCATGAAACAGCACCCCAAATCCTGTCCCATTACAAGCAGCACAGGCTTCTGTCCCTCTACTCCTCTGCCTACAGTCATTTGCATGGGAGGGAGGAGCTGCTTGCTCTCTCTCTCCCTCTTTCTCCCTCTCTCTCCTCTCCCTCCCTCCCTCTCTCTTTTAGAAGCTTTACACCTGCCATCCTGCCTACAGTATGTGATGATATCACAATGTCTCTCTTACAGTACATCACAGACAGGCTGACATCATCACACAGGCTGGCGGCCAGCAAGAGACAGAAATGCAGATAGAGACACACTGACAAATACATACACTGTAGGCACAGGCACCATGCGGCTTCTGCACCATAAAAGTTCATTTGAATCAAAAATAATGTCATCTTTTAAGTGAGGTGCTATTGAAATCTTGGGGGTCTAAGTGTCAAGACAATCTTGACATAAAACGGAGGCATCATTTTCAATCATTCAATAATGATGTGGTTTTGGATGACAGTATTCTATGAGATATCATGGGAAAATAATAGGAGACATAATGGAAATACAGTATCGTCCAATTTGTGACCATAATGGGAATATACATAGCGCTTCCTTCACAGGAAATAATACATGTGACATAACGGGAATGTAGTAAGTATGTGGGTTTGGCTGGGATTATCCTACATCCTGCAGGGATATAATAACTGGGAAAACGCTATATTTGATACCGCCACGTTGTGGGATGAGCGAGTAAACATTGCATGTCATTTCCCAGAATCCCTTGCTGCAGTGGGAGCACTGTATGCTACTGTACTGTAGGTGATAATGGTTGAAATATATATATATATATATAGATATATAGATATATATATATCTATATATATATATATATATATATATATATATATATACACATACACATCAACCAGTACAATAATTTAAAAGGGGGGAATTAAAATGGTTGAAGTGGATAATGACAAGTATATACCGATCCAAAAAAACAACTCCTGAGCATGTATGTACTGCTTACATGGATGTACTATTAGCATGTACAGTGTTGTTTGTTACTGCAGTTACCAATTTATTTCCATTTTAAATATTTAATTTCTCTGAAATGGTGCAAGCAAATTGTATGAAAAGTTGCAAACGAATACATGAATGTTTTGTATCCAGAGTCAGGGGGATGAGATGAGATGGGGTCATGTTCATACAGTATTTGAACTGTACATTACTAAAAGAAGGCTTTTTTTCTATGCAGATACAGTATAGTGTTTCAAACACATGCTATACACACGTACACACACATACACATACACACACACACACACACACGAGGTAATGTAAAGATGTGGGTGAACAGAGCGAAAAAGATTGTACTAGAAACGCTTATTAACATCAAAGGAATGGGCCTAAAGCAAAAGTTTGAACAGCAGCAGCAGCTGCAGTACCCCTGATATCTATGGATGGGACAGATACCCCCTGCAGACGCACGCACGCACGCACGCACACACACACACACAGGGAGGGGTCTGTAGTGTGACAGAGCACACCAGCTTCGCCACCAGGCACTCCTTCTTGAATTAAAATAAAACTATCTCCTTACCTCTTTCTGGATGCCCCCTCTTTACCAACAAGAGGGACAGGACCAGCTCTCCTCAGCTTCCATTTTCCTCTTCCTTTCCTCTCTCCCTTGAAAACTTTCTGCACCTGAGACAGTGGGAGGGAGGGAGATAGAGCATGAAACAGCACCCCAAATCCTGTCCCATTACAAGCAGCACAGGCTTCTGTCCCTCTACTCCTCTGCCTCCAGTCATTTGCATGGGAGGGAGGAGCTGCTTGCTCTCTCTCTCCCTCTTTCTCCCTCTCTCTCCTCTACCTCTCTCCCTCCCTCTCTCTTTTAGAAGCTTTACACCTGCCATCCTGCCTACAGTATGTGATGATATCACAATGTCTCTCTTACATCACAGACAGGCTGACATCATCACACAGGCTGGCGGCCAGCAAGAGACAGAAATGCAGATAGAGACACACTGACAAATACATACACTGTAGGCACAGGCACCATGCGGCTTCTGCACCATAAAAGTTCATTTGAATCAAAAATAATGTCATCTTTTAAGTGAGGCGCTATTGAAATCTTGGGGGTCTAAGTGTCAAGACAATCTTGACATAAAACGGAGGCATCATTTTCAATCATTCAATAATGATGTGGTTTTGGATGACAGTATTCTATGAGATATCATGGGAAAATAATAGGAGACATAATGGAAATACAGTATCGTCCAATTTGTGACCATAATGGGAATATACATAGCGCTTCCTTCACAGGAAATAATACATGTGACATAACGGGAATGTAGTAAGTATGTGGGTTTGGCTGGGATTATCCTACATCCTGCAGGGATATAATAACTGGGAAAACGCTATATTTGATACCGCCACGTTGTGGGATGAGCGAGTAAACATTGCATGTCATTTCCCAGAATCCCTTGCTGCAGTGGGAGCACTGTATGCTACTGTACTGTAGGTGATAATGGTTGAAATATATATATATATATATATATATATATATATAGATATATAGATATATATATCTATATATATATATATATATATATATATATATATACATACACATCAACCAGTACAATAATTTAAAAGGGGGGAATTAAAATGGTTGAAGTGGATAATGACAAGTATATACCGATCCAAAAAAACAACTCCTGAGCATGTATGTACTGCTTACATGGATGTACTATTAGCATGTACAGTGTTGTTTGTTACTGCAGTTACCAATTTATTTCCATTTTAAATATTTAATTTCTCTGAAATGGTGCAAGCAAATTGTATGAAAAGTTGCAAACGAATACATGAATGTTTTGTATCCAGAGTCAGGGGGATGAGATGAGATGGGGTCATGTTCATACAGTATTTGAACTGTACATTACTAAAAGAAGGCTTTTTTTCTATGCAGATACAGTATAGTGTTTCAAACACATGCTATACACACGTACACACACATACACATACACACACACACACACACACACACACACGAGGTAATGTAAAGATGTGGGTGAACAGAGCGAAAAAGATTGTACTAGAAACGCTTATTAACATCAAAGGAATGGGCCTAAAGCAAAAGTTTGAACAGCAGCAGCAGCTGCAGTACCCCTGATATCTATGGATGGGACAGATACCCCCTGCAGGCAGACGCACGCACGCACGCACGCACGCACACACACACACACAGGGAGGGGTCTGTAGTGTGACAGAGCACACCAGCTTCGCCACCAGGCACTCCTTCTTGAATTAAAATAAAACTATCTCCTTACCTCTTTCTGAATGCCCCCTCTTTACCAACAAGAGGGACAGGACCAGCTCTCCTCAGCTTCCATTTTCCTCTTCCTTTCCTCTCTCCCTTGAAAACTTTCTGCACCTGAGACAGTGGGAGGGAGGGAGATAGAGCATGAAACAGCACCCCAAATCCTGTCCCATTACAAGCAGCACAGGCTTCTGTCCCTCTACTCCTCTGCCTACAGTCATTTGCATGGGAGGGAGGAGCTGCTTGCTCTCTCTCTCCCTCTTTCTCCCTCTCTCTCCTCTCCCTCCCTCCCTCTCTCTTTTAGAAGCTTTACACCTGCCATCCTGCCTACAGTATGTGATGATATCACAATGTCTCTCTTACATCACAGACAGGCTGACATCATCACACAGGCTGGCGGCCAGCAAGAGACAGAAATGCAGATAGAGACACACTGACAAATACATACACTGTAGGCACAGGCACCATGCGGCTTCTGCACCATAAAAGTTCATTTGAATCAAAAATAATGTCATCTTTTAAGTGAGGCGCTATTGAAATCTTGGGGGTCTAAGTGTCAAGACAATCTTGACATAAAACGGAGGCATCATTTTCAATCATTCAATAATGATGTGGTTTTGGATGACAGTATTCTATGAGATATTATGGGAAAATAATAGGAGACATAATGGAAATACAGTATTGTCCAATTTGTGACCATAATGGGAATATACATAGCGCTTCCTTCACAGGAAATAATACATGTGACATAACGGGAATGTAGTAAGTATGTGGGTTTGGCTGGGATTATCCTACATCCTGCAGGGATATAATAACTGGGAAAACGCTATATTTGATACCGCCACGTTGTGGGATGAGCGAGTAAACATTGCATGTCATTTCCCAGAATCCCTTGCTGCAGTGGGAGCACTGTATGCTACTGTACTGTAGGTGATAATGGTTGAAATATATATATATATATATATATAGATATATAGATATATATATCTATATATCTATATATATATATACATACACATCAACCAGTACAATAATTTAAAAGGGGGGAATTAAAATGGTTGAAGTGGATAATGACAAGTATATACCGATCCAAAAAAACAACTCCTGAGCATGTATGTACTGCTTACATGGATGTACTATTAGCATGTACAGTGTTGTTTGTTACTGCAGTTACCAATTTATTTCCATTTTAAGTATTTAATTTCTCTGAAATGGTGCAAGCAAATTGTATGAAAAGTTGCAAACGAATACATGAATGTTTTGTATCCAGAGTCAGGGGGATGAGATGAGATGGGGTCATGTTCATACAGTATTTGAACTGTACATTACTAAAAGAAGGCTTTTTTTCTATGCAGATACAGTATAGTGTTTCAAACACATGCTATACACACGTACACACACATACACATACACACACACACACACACGAGGTAATGTAAAGATGTGGGTGAACAGAGCGAAAAAGATTGTACTAGAAACGCTTATTAACATCAAAGGAATGGGCCTAAAGCAAAAGTTTGAACAGCAGCAGCAGCTGCAGTACCCCTGATATCTATGGATGGGACAGATACCCCCTGCAGGCAGACGCACGCACGCACGCACGCACGCACACACACACACACAGGGAGGGGTCTGTAGTGTGACAGAGCACACCAGCTTCGCCACCAGGCACTCCTTCTTGAATTAAAATAAAACTATCTCCTTACCTCTTTCTGGATGCCCCCTCTTTACCAACAAGAGGGACAGGACCAGCTCTCCTCAGCTTCCATTTTCCTCTTCCTTTCCTCTCTCCCTTGAAAACTTTCTGCACCTGAGACAGTGGGAGGGAGGGAGATAGAGCATGAAACAGCACCCCAAATCCTGTCCCATTACAAGCAGCACAGGCTTCTGTCCCTCTACTCCTCTGCCTCCAGTCATTTGCATGGGAGGGAGGAGCTGCTTGCTCTCTCTCTCCCTCTTTCTCCCTCTCTCTCCTCTCCCTCCCTCCCTCTCTCTTTTAGAAGCTTTACACCTGCCATCCTGCCTACAGTATGTGATGATATCACAATGTCTCTCTTACAGTACATCACAGACAGGCTGACATCATCACACAGGCTGGCGGCCAGCAAGAGACAGAAATGCAGATAGAGACACACTGACAAATACATACACTGTAGGCACAGGCACCATGCGGCTTCTGCACCATAAAAGTTCATTTGAATCAAAAATAATGTCATCTTTTAAGTGAGGTGCTATTGAAATCTTGGGGGTCTAAGTGTCAAGACAATCTTGACATAAAACGGAGGCATCATTTTCAATCATTCAATAATGATGTGGTTTTGGATGACAGTATTCTATGAGATATCATGGGAAAATAATAGGAGACATAATGGAAATACAGTATCGTCCAATTTGTGACCATAATGGGAATATACATAGCGCTTCCTTCACAGGAAATAATACATGTGACATAACGGGAATGTAGTAAGTATGTGGGTTTGG
Organism: Ascaphus truei; assembly: GCF_040206685.1. Classification (NCBI taxonomy): domain Eukaryota; kingdom Metazoa; phylum Chordata; class Amphibia; order Anura; family Ascaphidae; genus Ascaphus; species Ascaphus truei. Next base: position 1,075,534 of record NW_027453854.1, read on the forward strand.
CTGGGATTATCCTACATCCTGCAGGGATATAATAACTGGGAAAACGCTATATTTGATACCGCCACGTTGTGGGATGAGCGAGTAAACATTGCATGTCATTTCCCAGAATCCCTTGCTGCAGTGGGAGCACTGTATGCTACTGTACTGTAGGTGATAATGGTTGAAATATATATATATATATATAGATATATATCTATATATATATATATATATATATATATATATATATATATATATATATATATACATACACATCAACCAGTACAATAATTTAAAAGGGGGGAATTAAAATGGTTGAAGTGGATAATGACAAGTATATACCGATCCAAAAAAACAACTCCTGAGCATGTATGTACTGCTTACATGGATGTACTATTAGCATGTACAGTGTTGTTTGTTACTGCAGTTACCAATTTATTTCCATTTTAAATATTTAATTTCTCTGAAATGGTGCAAGCAAATTGTATGAAAAGTTGCAAACGAATACATGAATGTTTTGTATCCAGAGTCAGGGGGATGAGATGAGATGGGGTCATGTTCATACAGTATTTGAACTGTACATTACTAAAAGAAGGCTTTTTTTCTATGCAGATACAGTATAGTGTTTCAAACACATGCTATACACACGTACACACACATACACATACACACACACACACACACACACACACACACACGAGGTAATGTAAAGATGTGGGTGAACAGAGCGAAAAAGATTGTACTAGAAACGCTTATTAACATCAAAGGAATGGGCCTAAAGCAAAAGTTTGAACAGCAGCAGCAGCTGCAGTACCCCTGATATCTATGGATGGGACAGATACCCCCTGCAGGCAGACGCACGCACGCACGCACGCACACACACACACACACAGGGAGGGGTCTGTAGTGTGACAGAGCACACCAGCTTCGCCACCAGGCACTCCTTCTTGAATTAAAATAAAACTATCTCCTTACCTCTTTCTGGATGCCCCCTCTTTACCAACAAGAGGGACAGGACCAGCTCTCCTCAGCTTCCATTTTCCTCTTCCTTTCCTCTCTCCCTTGAAAACTTTCTGCACCTGAGACAGTGGGAGGGAGGGAGATAGAGCATGAAACAGCACCCCAAATCCTGTCCCATTACAAGCAGCACAGGCTTCTGTCCCTCTACTCCTCTGCCTCCAGTCATTTGCATGGGAGGGAGGAGCTGCTTGCTCTCTCTCTCCCTCTTTCTCCCTCTCTCTCCTCTACCTCTCTCCCTCCCTCTCTCTTTTAGAAGCTTTACACCTGCCATCCTGCCTACAGTATGTGATGATATCACAATGTCTCTCTTACATCACAGACAGGCTGACATCATCACACAGGCTGGCGGCCAGCAAGAGACAGAAATGCAGATAGAGACACACTGACAAATACATATACTGTAGGCACAGGCACCATGCGGCTTCTGCACCATAAAAGTTCATTTGAATCAAAAATAATGTCATCTTTTAAGTGAGGCGCTATTGAAATCTTGGGGGTCTAAGTGTCAAGACAATCTTGACATAAAACGGAGGCATCATTTTCAATCATTCAATAATGATGTGGTTTTGGATGACAGTATTCTATGAGATATCATGGGAAAATAATAGGAGACATAATGGAAATACAGTATCGTCCAATTTGTGACCATAATGGGAATATACATAGCGCTTCCTTCACAGGAAATAATACATGTGACATAACGGGAATGTAGTAAGTATGTGGGTTTGGCTGGGATTATCCTACATCCTGCAGGGATATAATAACTGGGAAAACGCTATATTTGATACCGCCACGTTGTGGGATGAGCGAGTAAACATTGCATGTCATTTCCCAGAATCCCTTGCTGCAGTGGGAGCACTGTATGCTACTGTACTGTAGGTGATAATGGTTGAAATATATATATATATATATATATATAGATATATATCTATATATATATATATATATATATATATATATATATACATACACATCAACCAGTACAATAATTTAAAAGGGGGGAATTAAAATGGTTGAAGTGGATAATGACAAGTATATACCGATCCAAAAAAACAACTCCTGAGCATGTATGTACTGCTTACATGGATGTACTATTAGCATGTACAGTGTTGTTTGTTACTGCAGTTACCAATTTATTTCCATTTTAAATATTTAATTTCTCTGAAATGGTGCAAGCAAATTGTATGAAAAGTTGCAAACGAATACATGAATGTTTTGTATCCAGAGTCAGGGGGATGAGATGAGATGGGGTCATGTTCATACAGTATTTGAACTGTACATTACTAAAAGAAGGCTTTTTTTCTATGCAGATACAGTATAGTGTTTCAAACACATGCTATACACACGTACACACACATACACATACACACACACACACACACACACACACACACGAGGTAATGTAAAGATGTGGGTGAACAGAGCGAAAAAGATTGTACTAGAAACGCTTATTAACATCAAAGGAATGGGCCTAAAGCAAAAGTTTGAACAGCAGCAGCAGCTGCAGTACCCCTGATATCTATGGATGGGACAGATACCCCCTGCAGGCAGACGCACGCACGCACGCACGCACACACACACACACAGGGAGGGGTCTGTAGTGTGACAGAGCACACCAGCTTCGCCACCAGGCACTCCTTCTTGAATTAAAATAAAACTATCTCCTTACCTCTTTCTGGATGCCCCCTCTTTACCAACAAGAGGGACAGGACCAGCTCTCCTCAGCTTCCATTTTCCTCTTCCTTTCCTCTCTCCCTTGAAAACTTTCTGCACCTGAGACAGTGGGAGGGAGGGAGATAGAGCATGAAACAGCACCCCAAATCCTGTCCCATTACAAGCAGCACAGGCTTCTGTCCCTCTACTCCTCTGCCTACAGTCATTTGCATGGGAGGGAGGAGCTGCTTGCTCTCTCTCTCCCTCTTTCTCCCTCTCTCTCCTCTCCCTCCCTCCCTCTCTCTTTTAGAAGCTTTACACCTGCCATCCTGCCTACAGTATGTGATGATATCACAATGTCTCTCTTACAGTACATCACAGACAGGCTGACATCATCACACAGGCTGGCGGCCAGCAAGAGACAGAAATGCAGATAGAGACACACTGACAAATACATACACTGTAGGCACAGGCACCATGCGGCTTCTGCACCATAAAAGTTCATTTGAATCAAAAATAATGTCATCTTTTAAGTGAGGTGCTATTGAAATCTTGGGGGTCTAAGTGTCAAGACAATCTTGACATAAAACGGAGGCATCATTTTCAATCATTCAATAATGATGTGGTTTTGGATGACAGTATTCTATGAGATATCATGGGAAAATAATAGGAGACATAATGGAAATACAGTATCGTCCAATTTGTGACCATAATGGGAATATACATAGCGCTTCCTTCACAGGAAATAATACATGTGACATAACGGGAATGTAGTAAGTATGTGGGTTTGGCTGGGATTATCCTACATCCTGCAGGGATATAATAACTGGGAAAACGCTATATTTGATACCGCCACGTTGTGGGATGAGCGAGTAAACATTGCATGTCATTTCCCAGAATCCCTTGCTGCAGTGGGAGCACTGTATGCTACTGTACTGTAGGTGATAATGGTTGAAATATATATATATATATATAGATATATAGATATATATATATCTATATATATATATATATATATATATATATATATATATATACACATACACATCAACCAGTACAATAATTTAAAAGGGGGGAATTAAAATGGTTGAAGTGGATAATGACAAGTATATACCGATCCAAAAAAACAACTCCTGAGCATGTATGTACTGCTTACATGGATGTACTATTAGCATGTACAGTGTTGTTTGTTACTGCAGTTACCAATTTATTTCCATTTTAAATATTTAATTTCTCTGAAATGGTGCAAGCAAATTGTATGAAAAGTTGCAAACGAATACATGAATGTTTTGTATCCAGAGTCAGGGGGATGAGATGAGATGGGGTCATGTTCATACAGTATTTGAACTGTACATTACTAAAAGAAGGCTTTTTTTCTATGCAGATACAGTATAGTGTTTCAAACACATGCTATACACACGTACACACACATACACATACACACACACACACACACACGAGGTAATGTAAAGATGTGGGTGAACAGAGCGAAAAAGATTGTACTAGAAACGCTTATTAACATCAAAGGAATGGGCCTAAAGCAAAAGTTTGAACAGCAGCAGCAGCTGCAGTACCCCTGATATCTATGGATGGGACAGATACCCCCTGCAGACGCACGCACGCACGCACGCACACACACACACACAGGGAGGGGTCTGTAGTGTGACAGAGCACACCAGCTTCGCCACCAGGCACTCCTTCTTGAATTAAAATAAAACTATCTCCTTACCTCTTTCTGGATGCCCCCTCTTTACCAACAAGAGGGACAGGACCAGCTCTCCTCAGCTTCCATTTTCCTCTTCCTTTCCTCTCTCCCTTGAAAACTTTCTGCACCTGAGACAGTGGGAGGGAGGGAGATAGAGCATGAAACAGCACCCCAAATCCTGTCCCATTACAAGCAGCACAGGCTTCTGTCCCTCTACTCCTCTGCCTCCAGTCATTTGCATGGGAGGGAGGAGCTGCTTGCTCTCTCTCTCCCTCTTTCTCCCTCTCTCTCCTCTACCTCTCTCCCTCCCTCTCTCTTTTAGAAGCTTTACACCTGCCATCCTGCCTACAGTATGTGATGATATCACAATGTCTCTCTTACATCACAGACAGGCTGACATCATCACACAGGCTGGCGGCCAGCAAGAGACAGAAATGCAGATAGAGACACACTGACAAATACATACACTGTAGGCACAGGCACCATGCGGCTTCTGCACCATAAAAGTTCATTTGAATCAAAAATAATGTCATCTTTTAAGTGAGGCGCTATTGAAATCTTGGGGGTCTAAGTGTCAAGACAATCTTGACATAAAACGGAGGCATCATTTTCAATCATTCAATAATGATGTGGTTTTGGATGACAGTATTCTATGAGATATCATGGGAAAATAATAGGAGACATAATGGAAATACAGTATCGTCCAATTTGTGACCATAATGGGAATATACATAGCGCTTCCTTCACAGGAAATAATACATGTGACATAACGGGAATGTAGTAAGTATGTGGGTTTGGCTGGGATTATCCTACATCCTGCAGGGATATAATAACTGGGAAAACGCTATATTTGATACCGCCACGTTGTGGGATGAGCGAGTAAACATTGCATGTCATTTCCCAGAATCCCTTGCTGCAGTGGGAGCACTGTATGCTACTGTACTGTAGGTGATAATGGTTGAAATATATATATATATATATATATATATATATATAGATATATAGATATATATATCTATATATATATATATATATATATATATATATATACATACACATCAACCAGTACAATAATTTAAAAGGGGGGAATTAAAATGGTTGAAGTGGATAATGACAAGTATATACCGATCCAAAAAAACAACTCCTGAGCATGTATGTACTGCTTACATGGATGTACTATTAGCATGTACAGTGTTGTTTGTTACTGCAGTTACCAATTTATTTCCATTTTAAATATTTAATTTCTCTGAAATGGTGCAAGCAAATTGTATGAAAAGTTGCAAACGAATACATGAATGTTTTGTATCCAGAGTCAGGGGGATGAGATGAGATGGGGTCATGTTCATACAGTATTTGAACTGTACATTACTAAAAGAAGGCTTTTTTTCTATGCAGATACAGTATAGTGTTTCAAACACATGCTATACACACGTACACACACATACACATACACACACACACACACACACACACACACGAGGTAATGTAAAGATGTGGGTGAACAGAGCGAAAAAGATTGTACTAGAAACGCTTATTAACATCAAAGGAATGGGCCTAAAGCAAAAGTTTGAACAGCAGCAGCAGCTGCAGTACCCCTGATATCTATGGATGGGACAGATACCCCCTGCAGGCAGACGCACGCACGCACGCACGCACGCACACACACACACACAGGGAGGGGTCTGTAGTGTGACAGAGCACACCAGCTTCGCCACCAGGCACTCCTTCTTGAATTAAAATAAAACTATCTCCTTACCTCTTTCTGAATGCCCCCTCTTTACCAACAAGAGGGACAGGACCAGCTCTCCTCAGCTTCCATTTTCCTCTTCCTTTCCTCTCTCCCTTGAAAACTTTCTGCACCTGAGACAGTGGGAGGGAGGGAGATAGAGCATGAAACAGCACCCCAAATCCTGTCCCATTACAAGCAGCACAGGCTTCTGTCCCTCTACTCCTCTGCCTACAGTCATTTGCATGGGAGGGAGGAGCTGCTTGCTCTCTCTCTCCCTCTTTCTCCCTCTCTCTCCTCTCCCTCCCTCCCTCTCTCTTTTAGAAGCTTTACACCTGCCATCCTGCCTACAGTATGTGATGATATCACAATGTCTCTCTTACATCACAGACAGGCTGACATCATCACACAGGCTGGCGGCCAGCAAGAGACAGAAATGCAGATAGAGACACACTGACAAATACATACACTGTAGGCACAGGCACCATGCGGCTTCTGCACCATAAAAGTTCATTTGAATCAAAAATAATGTCATCTTTTAAGTGAGGCGCTATTGAAATCTTGGGGGTCTAAGTGTCAAGACAATCTTGACATAAAACGGAGGCATCATTTTCAATCATTCAATAATGATGTGGTTTTGGATGACAGTATTCTATGAGATATTATGGGAAAATAATAGGAGACATAATGGAAATACAGTATTGTCCAATTTGTGACCATAATGGGAATATACATAGCGCTTCCTTCACAGGAAATAATACATGTGACATAACGGGAATGTAGTAAGTATGTGGGTTTGGCTGGGATTATCCTACATCCTGCAGGGATATAATAACTGGGAAAACGCTATATTTGATACCGCCACGTTGTGGGATGAGCGAGTAAACATTGCATGTCATTTCCCAGAATCCCTTGCTGCAGTGGGAGCACTGTATGCTACTGTACTGTAGGTGATAATGGTTGAAATATATATATATATATATATATATATATAGATATATAGATATATATATCTATATATCTATATATATATATATATATATATATATATATATATATATATATACATACACATCAACCAGTACAATAATTTAAAAGGGGGGAATTAAAATGGTTGAAGTGGATAATGACAAGTATATACCGATCCAAAAAAACAACTCCTGAGCATGTATGTACTGCTTACATGGATGTACTATTAGCATGTACAGTGTTGTTTGTTACTGCAGTTACCAATTTATTTCCATTTTAAGTATTTAATTTCTCTGAAATGGTGCAAGCAAATTGTATGAAAAGTTGCAAACGAATACATGAATGTTTTGTATCCAGAGTCAGGGGGATGAGATGAGATGGGGTCATGTTCATACAGTATTTGAACTGTACATTACTAAAAGAAGGCTTTTTTTCTATGCAGATACAGTATAGTGTTTCAAACACATGCTATACACACGTACACACACATACACATACACACACACACACACACGAGGTAATGTAAAGATGTGGGTGAACAGAGCGAAAAAGATTGTACTAGAAACGCTTATTAACATCAAAGGAATGGGCCTAAAGCAAAAGTTTGAACAGCAGCAGCAGCTGCAGTACCCCTGATATCTATGGATGGGACAGATACCCCCTGCAGGCAGACGCACGCACGCACGCACGCACGCACACACACACACACAGGGAGGGGTCTGTAGTGTGACAGAGCACACCAGCTTCGCCACCAGGCACTCCTTCTTGAATTAAAATAAAACTATCTCCTTACCTCTTTCTGGATGCCCCCTCTTTACCAACAAGAGGGACAGGACCAGCTCTCCTCAGCTTCCATTTTCCTCTTCCTTTCCTCTCTCCCTTGAAAACTTTCTGCACCTGAGACAGTGGGAGGGAGGGAGATAGAGCATGAAACAGCACCCCAAATCCTGTCCCATTACAAGCAGCACAGGCTTCTGTCCCTCTACTCCTCTGCCTCCAGTCATTTGCATGGGAGGGAGGAGCTGCTTGCTCTCTCTCTCCCTCTTTCTCCCTCTCTCTCCTCTACCTCTCTCCCTCCCTCTCTCTTTTAGAAGCTTTACACCTGCCATCCTGCCTACAGTATGTGATGATATCACAATGTCTCTCTTACATCACAGACAGGCTGACATCATCACACAGGCTGGCGGCCCGCAAGAGACAGAAATGCAGATAGAGACACACTGACAAATACATACACTGTAGGCACAGGCACCATGCGGCTTCTGCACCATAAAAGTTCATTTGAATCAAAAATAATGTCATCTTTTAAGTGAGGCGCTATTGAAATCTTGGGGGTCTAAGTGTCAAGACAATCTTGACATAAAACGGAGGCATCATTTTCAATCATTCAATAATGATGTGGTTTTGGATGACAGTATTCTATGAGATATCATGGGAAAATAATAGGAGACATAATGGAAATACAGTATCGTCCAATTTGTGACCATAATGGGAATATACATAGCGCTTCCTTCACAGGAAATAATACATGTGACATAACGGGAATGTAGTAAGTATGTGGGTTTGGCTGGGATTATCCTACATCCTGCAGGGATATAATAACTGGGAAAACGCTATATTTGATACCGCCACGTTGTGGGATGAGCGAGTAAACATTGCATGTCATTTCCCAGAATCCCTTGCTGCAGTGGGAGCACTGTATGCTACTGTACTGTAGGTGATAATGGTTGAAATATATATATACTGCTGCGGCCAAGTTTATTCGAGCATTTGCCCGTTCTTGGCCGCAGCAGTAGCCTGGCGCGCGCCCGAGAGTGACGGGCGCGCGCCGAAGCAGCGGAAGAGCGCCCTCCGATCGGGGTGCTCTCCCTACCGCTGCCGGGTCCGCCGGGTCCCCCGGAACCCCCTGCCGCTGTCCCGCGATCGCGGGACACCAGGGCTCCCTCGGGGAGCCCCTGGACGCGCGTGCAGGGGGCGCACGCTCCCGAAGACGCGTGACCGCGCGTCTATGACGCGCGGCACGCCGAGGGGCAGCCACTAGCAAGCCGGGAAATCTCCCGGCTTGCGGTACCGGCCACACTTTAATAAAGTGTGTCGGTAGTGTATATATATATATAGATATATATCTATATATATATATATATATATATATATATATATATATATATATATATATATATATATACATACACATCAACCAGTACAATAATTTAAAAGGGGGGAATTAAAATGGTTGAAGTGGATAATGACAAGTATATACCGATCCAAAAAAACAACTCCTGAGCATGTATGTACTGCTTACATGGATGTACTATTAGCATGTACAGTGTTGTTTGTTACTGCAGTTACCAATTTATTTCCATTTTAAATATTTAATTTCTCTGAAATGGTGCAAGCAAATTGTATGAAAAGTTGCAAACGAATACATGAATGTTTTGTATCCAGAGTCAGGGGGATGAGATGAGATGGGGTCATGTTCATACAGTATTTGAACTGTACATTACTAAAAGAAGGCTTTTTTTCTATGCAGATACAGTATAGTGTTTCAAACACATGCTATACACACGTACACACACATACACATACACACACACACACACACACACACACACACACACACACACACACACACACACACACGAGGTAATGTAAAGATGTGGGTGAACAGAGCGAAAAAGATTGTACTAGAAACGCTTATTAACATCAAAGGAATGGGCCTAAAGCAAAAGTTTGAACAGCAGCAGCAGCTGCAGTACCCCTGATATCTATGGATGGGACAGATACCCCCTGCAGGCAGACGCACGCACGCACGCACGCACACACACACACAGGGAGGGGTCTGTAGTGTGACAGAGCACACCAGCTTCGCCACCAGGCACTCCTTCTTGAATTAAAATAAAACTATCTCCTTACCTCTTTCTGGATGCCCCCTCTTTACCAACAAGAGGGACAGGACCAGCTCTCCTCAGCTTCCATTTTCCTCTTCCTTTCCTCTCTCCCTTGAAAACTTTCTGCACCTGAGACAGTGGGAGGGAGGGAGATAGAGCATGAAACAGCACCCCAAATCCTGTCCCATTACAAGCAGCACAGGCTTCTGTCCCTCTACTCCTCTGCCTCCAGTCATTTGCATGGGAGGGAGGAGCTGCTTGCTCTCTCTCTCCCTCTTTCTCCCTCTCTCTCCTCTACCTCTCTCCCTCCCTCTCTCTTTTAGAAGCTTTACACCTGCCATCCTGCCTACAGTATGTGATGATATCACAATGTCTCTCTTACATCACAGACAGGCTGACATCATCACACAGGCTGGCGGCCAGCAAGAGACAGAAATGCAGATAGAGACACACTGACAAATACATACACTGTAGGCACAGGCACCATGCGGCTTCTGCACCATAAAAGTTCATTTGAATCAAAAATAATGTCATCTTTTAAGTGAGGCGCTATTGAAATCTTGGGGGTCTAAGTGTCAAGACAATCTTGACATAAAACGGAGGCATCATTTTCAATCATTCAATAATGATGTGGTTTTGGATGACAGTATTCTATGAGATATCATGGGAAAATAATAGGAGACATAATGGAAATACAGTATCGTCCAATTTGTGACCATAATGGGAATATACATAGCGCTTCCTTCACAGGAAATAATACATGTGACATAACGGGAATGTAGTAAGTATGTGGGTTTGGCTGGGATTATCCTACATCCTGCAGGGATATAATAACTGGGAAAACGCTATATTTGATACCGCCACGTTGTGGGATGAGCGAGTAAACATTGCATGTCATTTCCCAGAATCCCTTGCTGCAGTGGGAGCACTGTATGCTACTGTACTGTAGGTGATAATGGTTGAAATATATATATATATATATATATAGATATATAGATATATATCTATATATATATATATATATATACATACACATCAACCAGTACAATAATTTAAAAGGGGGGAATTAAAATGGTTGAAGTGGATAATGACAAGTATATACCGATCCAAAAAAACAACTCCTGAGCATGTATGTACTGCTTACATGGATGTACTATTAGCATGTACAGTGTTGTTTGTTACTGCAGTTACCAATTTATTTCCATTTTAAATATTTAATTTCTCTGAAATGGTGCAAGCAAATTGTATGAAAAGTTGCAAACGAATACATGAATGTTTTGTATCCAGAGTCAGGGGGATGAGATGAGATGGGGTCATGTTCATACAGTATTTGAACTGTACATTACTAAAAGAAGGCTTTTTTTCTATGCAGATACAGTATAGTGTTTCAAACACATGCTATACACACGTACACACACATACACATACACACACACACACACACACACACACACACGAGGTAATGTAAAGATGTGGGTGAACAGAGCGAAAAAGATTGTACTAGAAACGCTTATTAACATCAAAGGAATGGGCCTAAAGCAAAAGTTTGAACAGCAGCAGCAGCTGCAGTACCCCTGATATCTATGGATGGGACAGATACCCCCTGCAGGCAGACGCACGCACGCACGCACGCACGCACACACACACACACAGGGAGGGGTCTGTAGTGTGACAGAGCACACCAGCTTCGCCACCAGGCACTCCTTCTTGAATTAAAATAAAACTATCTCCTTACCTCTTTCTGGATGCCCCCTCTTTACCAACAAGAGGGACAGGACCAGCTCTCCTCAGCTTCCATTTTCCTCTTCCTTTCCTCTCTCCCTTGAAAACTTTCTGCACCTGAGACAGTGGGAGGGAGGGAGATAGAGCATGAAACAGCACCCCAAATCCTGTCCCATTACAAGCAGCACAGGCTTCTGTCCCTCTACTCCTCTGCCTACAGTCATTTGCATGGGAGGGAGGAGCTGCTTGCTCTCTCTCTCCCTCTTTCTCCCTCTCTCTCCTCTCCCTCCCTCCCTCTCTCTTTTAGAAGCTTTACACCTGCCATCCTGCCTACAGTATGTGATGATATCACAATATCTCTCTTACATCACAGACAGGCTGACATCATCACACAGGCTGGCGGCCAGCAAGAGACAGAAATGCAGATAGAGACACACTGACAAATACATACACTGTAGGCACAGGCACCATGCGGCTTCTGCACCATAAAAGTTCATTTGAATCAAAAATAATGTCATCTTTTAAGTGAGGCGCTATTGAAATCTTGGGGGTCTAAGTGTCAAGACAATCTTGACATAAAACGGAGGCATCATTTTCAATCATTCAATAATGATGTGGTTTTGGATGACAGTATTCTATGAGATATCATGGGAAAATAATAGGAGACATAATGGAAATACAGTATCGTCCAATTTGTGACCATAATGGGAATATACATAGCGCTTCCTTCACAGGAAATAATACATGTGACATAACGGGAATGTAGTAAGTATGTGGGTTTGGCTGGGATTATCCTACATCCTGCAGGGATATAATAACTGGGAAAACGCTATATTTGATACCGCCACGTTGTGGGATGAGCGAGTAAACATTGCATGTCATTTCCCAGAATCCCTTGCTGCAGTGGGAGCACTGTATGCTACTGTACTGTAGGTGATAATGGTTGAAATATATATATATATATATAGATATATAGATATATATATCTATATATCTATATATATATATATATATATATATACACATACACATCAACCAGTACAATAATTTAAAAGGGGGGAATTAAAATGGTTGAAGTGGATAATGACAAGTATATACCGATCCAAAAAAACAACTCCTGAGCATGTATGTACTGCTTACATGGATGTACTATTAGCATGTACAGTGTTGTTTGTTACTGCAGTTACCAATTTATTTCCATTTTAAATATTTAATTTCTCTGAAATGGTGCAAGCAAATTGTATGAAAAGTTGCAAACGAATACATGAATGTTTTGTATCCAGAGTCAGGGGGATGAGATGAGATGGGGTCATGTTCATACAGTATTTGAACTGTACATTACTAAAAGAAGGCTTTTTTTCTATGCAGATACAGTATAGTGTTTCAAACACATGCTATACACACGTACACACACATACACATACACACACACACACACACGAGGTAATGTAAAGATGTGGGTGAACAGAGCGAAAAAGATTGTACTAGAAACGCTTATTAACATCAAAGGAATGGGCCTAAAGCAAAAGTTTGAACAGCAGCAGCAGCTGCAGTACCCCTGATATCTATGGATGGGACAGATACCCCCTGCAGACGCACGCACGCACGCACACACACACACACAGGGAGGGGTCTGTAGTGTGACAGAGCACACCAGCTTCGCCACCAGGCACTCCTTCTTGAATTAAAATAAAACTATCTCCTTACCTCTTTCTGGATGCCCCCTCTTTACCAACAAGAGGGACAGGACCAGCTCTCCTCAGCTTCCATTTTCCTCTTCCTTTCCTCTCTCCCTTGAAAACTTTCTGCACCTGAGACAGTGGGAGGGAGGGAGATAGAGCATGAAACAGCACCCCAAATCCTGTCCCATTACAAGCAGCACAGGCTTCTGTCCCTCTACTCCTCTGCCTCCAGTCATTTGCATGGGAGGGAGGAGCTGCTTGCTCTCTCTCTCCCTCTTTCTCCCTCTCTCTCCTCTACCTCTCTCCCTCCCTCTCTCTTTTAGAAGCTTTACACCTGCCATCCTGCCTACAGTATGTGATGATATCACAATGTCTCTCTTACATCACAGACAGGCTGACATCATCACACAGGCTGGCGGCCAGCAAGAGACAGAAATGCAGATAGAGACACACTGACAAATACATACACTGTAGGCACAGGCACCATGCGGCTTCTGCACCATAAAAGTTCATTTGAATCAAAAATAATGTCATCTTTTAAGTGAGGCGCTATTGAAATCTTGGGGGTCTAAGTGTCAAGACAATCTTGACATAAAACGGAGGCATCATTTTCAATCATTCAATAATGATGTGGTTTTGGATGACAGTATTCTATGAGATATCATGGGAAAATAATAGGAGACATAATGGAAATACAGTATCGTCCAATTTGTGACCATAATGGGAATATACATAGCGCTTCCTTCACAGGAAATAATACATGTGACATAACGGGAATGTAGTAAGTATGTGGGTTTGGCTGGGATTATCCTACATCCTGCAGGGATATAATAACTGGGAAAACGCTATATTTGATACCGCCACGTTGTGGGATGAGCGAGTAAACATTGCATGTCATTTCCCAGAATCCCTTGCTGCAGTGGGAGCACTGTATGCTACTGTACTGTAGGTGATAATGGTTGAAATATATATATATATATATATATATATATATATATATATAGATATATAGATATATATATCTATATATATATATATATATATATATATATATATATATACATACACGTCAACCAGTACAATAATTTAAAAGGGGGGAATTAAAATGGTTGAAGTGGATAATGACAAGTATATACCGATCCAAAAAAACAACTCCTGAGCATGTATGTACTGCTTACATGGATGTACTATTAGCATGTACAGTGTTGTTTGTTACTGCAGTTACCAATTTATTTCCATTTTAAATATTTAATTTCTCTGAAATGGTGCAAGCAAATTGTATGAAAAGTTGCAAACGAATACATGAATGTTTTGTATCCAGAGTCAGGGGGATGAGATGAGATGGGGTCATGTTCATACAGTATTTGAACTGTACATTACTAAAAGAAGGCTTTTTTTCTATGCAGATACAGTATAGTGTTTCAAACACATGCTATACACACGTACACACACATACACACACATACACATACACACACACACACACACACACACACACGAGGTAATGTAAAGATGTGGGTGAACAGAGCGAAAAAGATTGTACTAGAAACGCTTATTAACATCAAAGGAATGGGCCTAAAGCAAAAGTTTGAACAGCAGCAGCAGCTGCAGTACCCCTGATATCTATGGATGGGACAGATACCCCCTGCAGGCAGACGCACGCACGCACGCACGCACGCACACACACACACACAGGGAGGGGTCTGTAGTGTGACAGAGCACACCAGCTTCGCCACCAGGCACTCCTTCTTGAATTAAAATAAAACTATCTCCTTACCTCTTTCTGAATGCCCCCTCTTTACCAACAAGAGGGACAGGACCAGCTCTCCTCAGCTTCCATTTTCCTCTTCCTTTCCTCTCTCCCTTGAAAACTTTCTGCACCTGAGACAGTGGGAGGGAGGGAGATAGAGCATGAAACAGCACCCCAAATCCTGTCCCATTACAAGCAGCACAGGCTTCTGTCCCTCTACTCCTCTGCCTACAGTCATTTGCATGGGAGGGAGGAGCTGCTTGCTCTCTCTCTCCCTCTTTCTCCCTCTCTCTCCTCTCCCTCCCTCCCTCTCTCTTTTAGAAGCTTTACACCTGCCATCCTGCCTACAGTATGTGATGATATCACAATGTCTCTCTTACATCACAGACAGGCTGACATCATCACACAGGCTGGCGGCCAGCAAGAGACAGAAATGCAGATAGAGACACACTGACAAATACATACACTGTAGGCACAGGCACCATGCGGCTTCTGCACCATAAAAGTTCATTTGAATCAAAAATAATGTCATCTTTTAAGTGAGGCGCTATTGAAATCTTGGGGGTCTAAGTGTCAAGACAATCTTGACATAAAACGGAGGCATCATTTTCAATCATTCAATAATGATGTGGTTTTGGATGACAGTATTCTATGAGATATCATGGGAAAATAATAGGAGACATAATGGAAATACAGTATCGTCCAATTTGTGACCATAATGGGAATATACATACACTGGCGACACACTTTATTCGAGCTCGGCTAGTCCCACGAATTCGGGTATACCCGGGTGTATTGAGGTTTGTGACTGTTTTCTGCCCGAGTGCATTGAGGTATTTTCCAAGCAGGGATTGAAGCATTTTATTCCCGCTGGCTTCAATACTGCACAGTATATATATATATACTGCATTACAATTCATGAATTTATGCCATCTGGTAGACACGCGAAGCATTGCAGCCTATTAAATCCTAATCATTATCATTTAACAGATCAGCCGCCCGTCAGCCAGGCATGAACCCAGGCTGGGAAGGCAAACGCAACGGGGCTTGTCAGAGGTGAGGAGCGACGCATTCCAGGTATCTGCCAGGTACATACTGGGTATTTGCTCGAATAAAGTGTGTCGGTGCAGTAGCGCTTCCTTCACAGGAAATAATACATGTGACATAACGGGAATGTAGTAAGTATGTGGGTTTGGCTGGGATTATCCTACATCCTGCAGGGATATAATAACTGGGAAAACGCTATATTTGATACCGCCACGTTGTGGGATGAGCGAGTAAACATTGCATGTCATTTCCCAGAATCCCTTGCTGCAGTGGGAGCACTGTATGCTACTGTACTGTAGGTGATAATGGTTGAAATATATATATATATATATATATATATATATATAGATATATAGATATATATATATATATATATATATATATATATATATATATATATATATATATACATACACATCAACCAGTACAATAATTTAAAAGGGGGGAATTAAAATGGTTGAAGTGGATAATGACAAGTATATACCGATCCAAAAAAACAACTCCTGAGCATGTATGTACTGCTTACATGGATGTACTATTAGCATGTACAGTGTTGTTTGTTACTGCAGTTACCAATTTATTTCCATTTTAAGTATTTAATTTCTCTGAAATGGTGCAAGCAAATTGTATGAAAAGTTGCAAACGAATACATGAATGTTTTGTATCCAGAGTCAGGGGGATGAGATGAGATGGGGTCATGTTCATACAGTATTTGAACTGTACATTACTAAAAGAAGGCTTTTTTTCTATGCAGATACAGTATAGTGTTTCAAACACATGCTATACACACGTACACACACATACACATACACACACACACACACACACACACGAGGTAATGTAAAGATGTGGGTGAACAGAGCGAAAAAGATTGTACTAGAAACGCTTATTAACATCAAAGGAATGGGCCTAAAGCAAAAGTTTGAACAGCAGCAGCAGCTGCAGTACCCCTGATATCTATGGATGGGACAGATACCCCCTGCAGGCAGACGCACGCACGCACGCACGCACACACACACACACAGGGAGGGGTCTGTAGTGTGACAGAGCACACCAGCTTCGCCACCAGGCACTCCTTCTTGAATTAAAATAAAACTATCTCCTTACCTCTTTCTGGATGCCCCCTCTTTACCAACAAGAGGGACAGGACCAGCTCTCCTCAGCTTCCATTTTCCTCTTCCTTTCCTCTCTCCCTTGAAAACTTTCTGCACCTGAGACAGTGGGAGGGAGGGAGATAGAGCATGAAACAGCACCCCAAATCCTGTCCCATTACAAGCAGCACAGGCTTCTGTCCCTCTACTCCTCTGCCTCCAGTCATTTGCATGGGAGGGAGGAGCTGCTTGCTCTCTCTCTCCCTCTTTCTCCCTCTCTCTCCTCTACCTCTCTCCCTCCCTCTCTCTTTTAGAAGCTTTACACCTGCCATCCTGCCTACAGTATGTGATGATATCACAATGTCTCTCTTACATCACAGACAGGCTGACATCATCACACAGGCTGGCGGCCCGCAAGAGACAGAAATGCAGATAGAGACACACTGACAAATACATACACTGTAGGCACAGGCACCATGCGGCTTCTGCACCATAAAAGTTCATTTGAATCAAAAATAATGTCATCTTTTAAGTGAGGCGCTATTGAAATCTTGGGGGTCTAAGTGTCAAGACAATCTTGACATAAAACGGAGGCATCATTTTCAATCATTCAATAATGATGTGGTTTTGGATGACAGTATTCTATGAGATATCATGGGAAAATAATAGGAGACATAATGGAAATACAGTATCGTCCAATTTGTGACCATAATGGGAATATACATAGCGCTTCCTTCACAGGAAATAATACATGTGACATAACGGGAATGTAGTAAGTATGTGGGTTTGGCTGGGATTATCCTACATCCTGCAGGGATATAATAACTGGGAAAACGCTATATTTGATACCGCCACGTTGTGGGATGAGCGAGTAAACATTGCATGTCATTTCCCAGAATCCCTTGCTGCAGTGGGAGCACTGTATGCTACTGTACTGTAGGTGATAATGGTTGAAATATATATATATATATATATATAGATATATATCTATATATATATATATATATATATATATATATATATATATATATATATATATATATATATATATATATATACATACACATCAACCAGTACAATAATTTAAAAGGGGGGAATTAAAATGGTTGAAGTGGATAATGACAAGTATATACCGATCCAAAAAAACAACTCCTGAGCATGTATGTACTGCTTACATGGATGTACTATTAGCATGTACAGTGTTGTTTGTTACTGCAGTTACCAATTTATTTCCATTTTAAATATTTAATTTCTCTGAAATGGTGCAAGCAAATTGTATGAAAAGTTGCAAACGAATACATGAATGTTTTGTATCCAGAGTCAGGGGGATGAGATGAGATGGGGTCATGTTCATACAGTATTTGAACTGTACATTACTAAAAGAAGGCTTTTTTTCTATGCAGATACAGTATAGTGTTTCAAACACATGCTATACACACGTACACACACATACACATACACACACACACACACACACACACACACACACACACACACACACACACGAGGTAATGTAAAGATGTGGGTGAACAGAGCGAAAAAGATTGTACTAGAAACGCTTATTAACATCAAAGGAATGGGCCTAAAGCAAAAGTTTGAACAGCAGCAGCAGCTGCAGTACCCCTGATATCTATGGATGGGACAGATACCCCCTGCAGGCAGACGCACGCACGCACGCACGCACACACACACACAGGGAGGGGTCTGTAGTGTGACAGAGCACACCAGCTTCGCCACCAGGCACTCCTTCTTGAATTAAAATAAAACTATCTCCTTACCTCTTTCTGGATGCCCCCTCTTTACCAACAAGAGGGACAGGACCAGCTCTCCTCAGCTTCCATTTTCCTCTTCCTTTCCTCTCTCCCTTGAAAACTTTCTGCACCTGAGACAGTGGGAGGGAGGGAGATAGAGCATGAAACAGCACCCCAAATCCTGTCCCATTACAAGCAGCACAGGCTTCTGTCCCTCTACTCCTCTGCCTCCAGTCATTTGCATGGGAGGGAGGAGCTGCTTGCTCTCTCTCTCCCTCTTTCTCCCTCTCTCTCCTCTACCTCTCTCCCTCCCTCTCTCTTTTAGAAGCTTTACACCTGCCATCCTGCCTACAGTATGTGATGATATCACAATGTCTCTCTTACATCACAGACAGGCTGACATCATCACACAGGCTGGCGGCCAGCAAGAGACAGAAATGCAGATAGAGACACACTGACAAATACATACACTGTAGGCACAGGCACCATGCGGCTTCTGCACCATAAAAGTTCATTTGAATCAAAAATAATGTCATCTTTTAAGTGAGGCGCTATTGAAATCTTGGGGGTCTAAGTGTCAAGACAATCTTGACATAAAACGGAGGCATCATTTTCAATCATTCAATAATGATGTGGTTTTGGATGACAGTATTCTATGAGATATCATGGGAAAATAATAGGAGACATAATGGAAATACAGTATCGTCCAATTTGTGACCATAATGGGAATATACATAGCGCTTCCTTCACAGGAAATAATACATGTGACATAACGGGAATGTAGTAAGTATGTGGGTTTGGCTGGGATTATCCTACATCCTGCAGGGATATAATAACTGGGAAAACGCTATATTTGATACCGCCACGTTGTGGGATGAGCGAGTAAACATTGCATGTCATTTCCCAGAATCCCTTGCTGCAGTGGGAGCACTGTATGCTACTGTACTGTAGGTGATAATGGTTGAAATATATATATATATATATATATAGATATATATCTATATATATATATATATATATATATACATACACATCAACCAGTACAATAATTTAAAAGGGGGGAATTAAAATGGTTGAAGTGGATAATGACAAGTATATACCGATCCAAAAAAACAACTCCTGAGCATGTATGTACTGCTTACATGGATGTACTATTAGCATGTACAGTGTTGTTTGTTACTGCAGTTACCAATTTATTTCCATTTTAAATATTTAATTTCTCTGAAATGGTGCAAGCAAATTGTATGAAAAGTTGCAAACGAATACATGAATGTTTTGTATCCAGAGTCAGGGGGATGAGATGAGATGGGGTCATGTTCATACAGTATTTGAACTGTACATTACTAAAAGAAGGCTTTTTTTCTATGCAGATACAGTATAGTGTTTCAAACACATGCTATACACACGTACACACACATACACATACACACACACACACACACACACACACACACACACGAGGTAATGTAAAGATGTGGGTGAACAGAGCGAAAAAGATTGTACTAGAAACGCTTATTAACATCAAAGGAATGGGCCTAAAGCAAAAGTTTGAACAGCAGCAGCAGCTGCAGTACCCCTGATATCTATGGATGGGACAGATACCCCCTGCAGGCAGACGCACGCACGCACGCACGCACGCACACACACACACACAGGGAGGGGTCTGTAGTGTGACAGAGCACACCAGCTTCGCCACCAGGCACTCCTTCTTGAATTAAAATAAAACTATCTCCTTACCTCTTTCTGGATGCCCCCTCTTTACCAACAAGAGGGACAGGACCAGCTCTCCTCAGCTTCCATTTTCCTCTTCCTTTCCTCTCTCCCTTGAAAACTTTCTGCACCTGAGACAGTGGGAGGGAGGGAGATAGAGCATGAAACAGCACCCCAAATCCTGTCCCATTACAAGCAGCACAGGCTTCTGTCCCTCTACTCCTCTGCCTACAGTCATTTGCATGGGAGGGAGGAGCTGCTTGCTCTCTCTCTCCCTCTTTCTCCCTCTCTCTCCTCTCCCTCCCTCCCTCTCTCTTTTAGAAGCTTTACACCTGCCATCCTGCCTACAGTATGTGATGATATCACAATGTCTCTCTTACAGTACATCACAGACAGGCTGACATCATCACACAGGCTGGCGGCCAGCAAGAGACAGAAATGCAGATAGAGACACACTGACAAATACATACACTGTAGGCACAGGCACCATGCGGCTTCTGCACCATAAAAGTTCATTTGAATCAAAAATAATGTCATCTTTTAAGTGAGGTGCTATTGAAATCTTGGGGGTCTAAGTGTCAAGACAATCTTGACATAAAACGGAGGCATCATTTTCAATCATTCAATAATGATGTGGTTTTGGATGACAGTATTCTATGAGATATCATGGGAAAATAATAGGAGACATAATGGAAATACAGTATCGTCCAATTTGTGACCATAATGGGAATATACATAGCGCTTCCTTCACAGGAAATAATACATGTGACATAACGGGAATGTAGTAAGTATGTGGGTTTGGCTGGGATTATCCTACATCCTGCAGGGATATAATAACTGGGAAAACGCTATATTTGATACCGCCACGTTGTGGGATGAGCGAGTAAACATTGCATGTCATTTCCCAGAATCCCTTGCTGCAGTGGGAGCACTGTATGCTACTGTACTGTAGGTGATAATGGTTGAAATATATATATATATATATAGATATATAGATATATATATCTATATATATATATATATATATATATATATATATATATATACACATACACATCAACCAGTACAATAATTTAAAAGGGGGGAATTAAAATGGTTGAAGTGGATAATGACAAGTATATACCGATCCAAAAAAACAACTCCTGAGCATGTATGTACTGCTTACATGGATGTACTATTAGCATGTACAGTGTTGTTTGTTACTGCAGTTACCAATTTATTTCCATTTTAAATATTTAATTTCTCTGAAATGGTGCAAGCAAATTGTATGAAAAGTTGCAAACGAATACATGAATGTTTTGTATCCAGAGTCAGGGGGATGAGATGAGATGGGGTCATGTTCATACAGTATTTGAACTGTACATTACTAAAAGAAGGCTTTTTTTCTATGCAGATACAGTATAGTGTTTCAAACACATGCTATACACACGTACACACACATACACATACACACACACACACACACACACACACGAGGTAATGTAAAGATGTGGGTGAACAGAGCGAAAAAGATTGTACTAGAAACGCTTATTAACATCAAAGGAATGGGCCTAAAGCAAAAGTTTGAACAGCAGCAGCAGCTGCAGTACCCCTGATATCTATGGATGGGACAGATACCCCCTGCAGGCAGACGCACGCACGCACGCACGCACGCACACACACACACACAGGGAGGGGTCTGTAGTGTGACAGAGCACACCAGCTTCGCCACCAGGCACTCCTTCTTGAATTAAAATAAAACTATCTCCTTACCTCTTTCTGGATGCCCCCTCTTTACCAACAAGAGGGACAGGACCAGCTCTCCTCAGCTTCCATTTTCCTCTTCCTTTCCTCTCTCCCTTGAAAACTTTCTGCACCTGAGACAGTGGGAGGGAGGGAGATAGAGCATGAAACAGCACCCCAAATCCTGTCCCATTACAAGCAGCACAGGCTTCTGTCCCTCTACTCCTCTGCCTACAGTCATTTGCATGGGAGGGAGGAGCTGCTTGCTCTCTCTCTCCCTCTTTCTCCCTCTCTCTCCTCTCCCTCCCTCCCTCTCTCTTTTAGAAGCTTTACACCTGCCATCCTGCCTACAGTATGTGATGATATCACAATGTCTCTCTTACATCACAGACAGGCTGACATCATCACACAGGCTGGCGGCCAGCAAGAGACAGAAATGCAGATAGAGACACACTGACAAATACATACACTGTAGGCACAGGCACCATGCGGCTTCTGCACCATAAAAGTTCATTTGAATCAAAAATAATGTCATCTTTTAAGTGAGGCGCTATTGAAATCTTGGGGGTCTAAGTGTCAAGACAATCTTGACATAAAACGGAGGCATCATTTTCAATCATTCAATAATGATGTGGTTTTGGATGACAGTATTCTATGAGATATCATGGGAAAATAATAGGAGACATAATGGAAATACAGTATCGTCCAATTTGTGACCATAATGGGAATATACATAGCGCTTCCTTCACAGGAAATAATACATGTGACATAACGGGAATGTAGTAAGTATGTGGGTTTGGCTGGGATTATCCTACATCCTGCAGGGATATAATAACTGGGAAAACGCTATATTTGATACCGCCACGTTGTGGGATGAGCGAGTAAACATTGCATGTCATTTCCCAGAATCCCTTGCTGCAGTGGGAGCACTGTATGCTACTGTACTGTAGGTGATAATGGTTGAAATATATATATATATATAGATATATAGATATATATATCTATATATATATATATATATATATATATATATATATATATATATATATATATATATATATATACATACACATCAACCAGTACAATAATTTAAAAGGGGGGAATTAAAATGGTTGAAGTGGATAATGACAAGTATATACCGATCCAAAAAAACAACTCCTGAGCATGTATGTACTGCTTACATGGATGTACTATTAGCATGTACAGTGTTGTTTGTTACTGCAGTTACCAATTTATTTCCATTTTAAATATTTAATTTCTCTGAAATGGTGCAAGCAAATTGTATGAAAAGTTGCAAACGAATACATGAATGTTTTGTATCCAGAGTCAGGGGGATGAGATGAGATGGGGTCATGTTCATACAGTATTTGAACTGTACATTACTAAAAGAAGGCTTTTTTTCTATGCAGATACAGTATAGTGTTTCAAACACATGCTATACACACGTACACACACATACACACACACACACACACACACACACACACACGAGGTAATGTAAAGATGTGGGTGAACAGAGCGAAAAAGATTGTACTAGAAACGCTTATTAACATCAAAGGAATGGGCCTAAAGCAAAAGTTTGAACAGCAGCAGCAGCTGCAGTACCCCTGATATCTATGGATGGGACAGATACCCCCTGCAGGCAGACGCACGCACGCACGCACGCACACACACACACACACACAGGGAGGGGTCTGTAGTGTGACAGAGCACACCAGCTTCGCCACCAGGCACTCCTTCTTGAATTAAAATAAAACTATCTCCTTACCTCTTTCTGGATGCCCCCTCTTTACCAACAAGAGGGACAGGACCAGCTCTCCTCAGCTTCCATTTTCCTCTTCCTTTCCTCTCTCCCTTGAAAACTTTCTGCACCTGAGACAGTGGGAGGGAGGGAGATAGAGCATGAAACAGCACCCCAAATCCTGTCCCATTACAAGCAGCACAGGCTTCTGTCCCTCTACTCCTCTGCCTACAGTCATTTGCATGGGAGGGAGGAGCTGCTTGCTCTCTCTCTCCCTCTTTCTCCCTCTCTCTCCTCTCCCTCCCTCCCTCTCTCTTTTAGAAGCTTTACACCTGCCATCCTGCCTACAGTATGTGATGATATCACAATGTCTCTCTTACATCACAGACAGGCTGACATCATCACACAGGCTGGCGGCCAGCAAGAGACAGAAATGCAGATAGAGACACACTGACAAATACATACACTGTAGGCACAGGCACCATGCGGCTTCTGCACCATAAAAGTTCATTTGAATCAAAAATAATGTCATCTTTTAAGTGAGGCGCTATTGAAATCTTGGGGGTCTAAGTGTCAAGACAATCTTGACATAAAACGGAGGCATCATTTTCAATCATTCAATAATGATGTGGTTTTGGATGACAGTATTCTATGAGATATCATGGGAAAATAATAGGAGACATAATGGAAATACAGTATCGTCCAATTTGTGACCATAATGGGAATATACATAGCGCTTCCTTCACAGGAAATAATACATGTGACATAACGGGAATGTAGTAAGTATGTGGGTTTGGCTGGGATTATCCTACATCCTGCAGGGATATAATAACTGGGAAAACGCTATATTTGATACCGCCACGTTGTGGGATGAGCGAGTAAACATTGCATGTCATTTCCCAGAATCCCTTGCTGCAGTGGGAGCACTGTATGCTACTGTACTGTAGGTGATAATGGTTGAAATATATATATATATATATATATAGATATATAGATATATATCTATATATATATATATATATATATATATATACATACACATCAACCAGTACAATAATTTAAAAGGGGGGAATTAAAATGGTTGAAGTGGATAATGACAAGTATATACCGATCCAAAAAAACAACTCCTGAGCATGTATGTACTGCTTACATGGATGTACTATTAGCATGTACAGTGTTGTTTGTTACTGCAGTTACCAATTTATTTCCATTTTAAATATTTAATTTCTCTGAAATGGTGCAAGCAAATTGTATGAAAAGTTGCAAACGAATACATGAATGTTTTGTATCCAGAGTCAGGGGGATGAGATGAGATGGGGTCATGTTCATACAGTATTTGAACTGTACATTACTAAAAGAAGGCTTTTTTTCTATGCAGATACAGTATAGTGTTTCAAACACATGCTATACACACGTACACACACATACACATACACACACACACACACACACACACACACACGAGGTAATGTAAAGATGTGGGTGAACAGAGCGAAAAAGATTGTACTAGAAACGCTTATTAACATCAAAGGAATGGGCCTAAAGCAAAAGTTTGAACAGCAGCAGCAGCTGCAGTACCCCTGATATCTATGGATGGGACAGATACCCCCTGCAGGCAGACGCACGCACGCACGCACGCACGCACACACACACACACAGGGAGGGGTCTGTAGTGTGACAGAGCACACCAGCTTCGCCACCAGGCACTCCTTCTTGAATTAAAATAAAACTATCTCCTTACCTCTTTCTGGATGCCCCCTCTTTACCAACAAGAGGGACAGGACCAGCTCTCCTCAGCTTCCATTTTCCTCTTCCTTTCCTCTCTCCCTTGAAAACTTTCTGCACCTGAGACAGTGGGAGGGAGGGAGATAGAGCATGAAACAGCACCCCAAATCCTGTCCCATTACAAGCAGCACAGGCTTCTGTCCCTCTACTCCTCTGCCTACAGTCATTTGCATGGGAGGGAGGAGCTGCTTGCTCTCTCTCTCCCTCTTTCTCCCTCTCTCTCCTCTCCCTCCCTCCCTCTCTCTTTTAGAAGCTTTACACCTGCCATCCTGCCTACAGTATGTGATGATATCACAATATCTCTCTTACATCACAGACAGGCTGACATCATCACACAGGCTGGCGGCCAGCAAGAGACAGAAATGCAGATAGAGACACACTGACAAATACATACACTGTAGGCACAGGCACCATGCGGCTTCTGCACCATAAAAGTTCATTTGAATCAAAAATAATGTCATCTTTTAAGTGAGGCGCTATTGAAATCTTGGGGGTCTAAGTGTCAAGACAATCTTGACATAAAACGGAGGCATCATTTTCAATCATTCAATAATGATGTGGTTTTGGATGACAGTATTCTATGAGATATCATGGGAAAATAATAGGAGACATAATGGAAATACAGTATCGTCCAATTTGTGACCATAATGGGAATATACATAGCGCTTCCTTCACAGGAAATAATACATGTGACATAACGGGAATGTAGTAAGTATGTGGGTTTGGCTGGGATTATCCTACATCCTGCAGGGATATAATAACTGGGAAAACGCTATATTTGATACCGCCACGTTGTGGGATGAGCGAGTAAACATTGCATGTCATTTCCCAGAATCCCTTGCTGCAGTGGGAGCACTGTATGCTACTGTACTGTAGGTGATAATGGTTGAAATATATATATATATATATAGATATATAGATATATATATCTATATATCTATATATCTATATATATATATATATATATATATACACATACACATCAACCAGTACAATAATTTAAAAGGGGGGAATTAAAATGGTTGAAGTGGATAATGACAAGTATATACCGATCCAAAAAAACAACTCCTGAGCATGTATGTACTGCTTACATGGATGTACTATTAGCATGTACAGTGTTGTTTGTTACTGCAGTTACCAATTTATTTCCATTTTAAATATTTAATTTCTCTGAAATGGTGCAAGCAAATTGTATGAAAAGTTGCAAACGAATACATGAATGTTTTGTATCCAGAGTCAGGGGGATGAGATGAGATGGGGTCATGTTCATACAGTATTTGAACTGTACATTACTAAAAGAAGGCTTTTTTTCTATGCAGATACAGTATAGTGTTTCAAACACATGCTATACACACGTACACACACATACACATACACACACACACACACACACACGAGGTAATGTAAAGATGTGGGTGAACAGAGCGAAAAAGATTGTACTAGAAACGCTTATTAACATCAAAGGAATGGGCCTAAAGCAAAAGTTTGAACAGCAGCAGCAGCTGCAGTACCCCTGATATCTATGGATGGGACAGATACCCCCTGCAGACGCACGCACGCACGCACACACACACACACAGGGAGGGGTCTGTAGTGTGACAGAGCACACCAGCTTCGCCACCAGGCACTCCTTCTTGAATTAAAATAAAACTATCTCCTTACCTCTTTCTGGATGCCCCCTCTTTACCAACAAGAGGGACAGGACCAGCTCTCCTCAGCTTCCATTTTCCTCTTCCTTTCCTCTCTCCCTTGAAAACTTTCTGCACCTGAGACAGTGGGAGGGAGGGAGATAGAGCATGAAACAGCACCCCAAATCCTGTCCCATTACAAGCAGCACAGGCTTCTGTCCCTCTACTCCTCTGCCTCCAGTCATTTGCATGGGAGGGAGGAGCTGCTTGCTCTCTCTCTCCCTCTTTCTCCCTCTCTCTCCTCTACCTCTCTCCCTCCCTCTCTCTTTTAGAAGCTTTACACCTGCCATCCTGCCTACAGTATGTGATGATATCACAATGTCTCTCTTACATCACAGACAGGCTGACATCATCACACAGGCTGGCGGCCAGCAAGAGACAGAAATGCAGATAGAGACACACTGACAAATACATACACTGTAGGCACAGGCACCATGCGGCTTCTGCACCATAAAAGTTCATTTGAATCAAAAATAATGTCATCTTTTAAGTGAGGCGCTATTGAAATCTTGGGGGTCTAAGTGTCAAGACAATCTTGACATAAAACGGAGGCATCATTTTCAATCATTCAATAATGATGTGGTTTTGGATGACAGTATTCTATGAGATATCATGGGAAAATAATAGGAGACATAATGGAAATACAGTATCGTCCAATTTGTGACCATAATGGGAATATACATAGCGCTTCCTTCACAGGAAATAATACATGTGACATAACGGGAATGTAGTAAGTATGTGGGTTTGGCTGGGATTATCCTACATCCTGCAGGGATATAATAACTGGGAAAACGCTATATTTGATACCGCCACGTTGTGGGATGAGCGAGTAAACATTGCATGTCATTTCCCAGAATCCCTTGCTGCAGTGGGAGCACTGTATGCTACTGTACTGTAGGTGATAATGGTTGAAATATATATATATATATATATATATATATATATATATAGATATATAGATATATATATCTATATATATATATATATATATATATATATATATATATATATACATACACATCAACCAGTACAATAATTTAAAAGGGGGGAATTAAAATGGTTGAAGTGGATAATGACAAGTATATACCGATCCAAAAAAACAACTCCTGAGCATGTATGTACTGCTTACATGGATGTACTATTAGCATGTACAGTGTTGTTTGTTACTGCAGTTACCAATTTATTTCCATTTTAAATATTTAATTTCTCTGAAATGGTGCAAGCAAATTGTATGAAAAGTTGCAAACGAATACATGAATGTTTTGTATCCAGAGTCAGGGGGATGAGATGAGATGGGGTCATGTTCATACAGTATTTGAACTGTACATTACTAAAAGAAGGCTTTTTTTCTATGCAGATACAGTATAGTGTTTCAAACACATGCTATACACACGTACACACACATACACATACACACACACACACACACACACACACACACACGAGGTAATGTAAAGATGTGGGTGAACAGAGCGAAAAAGATTGTACTAGAAACGCTTATTAACATCAAAGGAATGGGCCTAAAGCAAAAGTTTGAACAGCAGCAGCAGCTGCAGTACCCCTGATATCTATGGATGGGACAGATACCCCCTGCAGGCAGACGCACGCACGCACGCACGCACGCACACACACACACACAGGGAGGGGTCTGTAGTGTGACAGAGCACACCAGCTTCGCCACCAGGCACTCCTTCTTGAATTAAAATAAAACTATCTCCTTACCTCTTTCTGAATGCCCCCTCTTTACCAACAAGAGGGACAGGACCAGCTCTCCTCAGCTTCCATTTTCCTCTTCCTTTCCTCTCTCCCTTGAAAACTTTCTGCACCTGAGACAGTGGGAGGGAGGGAGATAGAGCATGAAACAGCACCCCAAATCCTGTCCCATTACAAGCAGCACAGGCTTCTGTCCCTCTACTCCTCTGCCTACAGTCATTTGCATGGGAGGGAGGAGCTGCTTGCTCTCTCTCTCCCTCTTTCTCCCTCTCTCTCCTCTCCCTCCCTCCCTCTCTCTTTTAGAAGCTTTACACCTGCCATCCTGCCTACAGTATGTGATGATATCACAATGTCTCTCTTACATCACAGACAGGCTGACATCATCACACAGGCTGGCGGCCAGCAAGAGACAGAAATGCAGATAGAGACACACTGACAAATACATACACTGTAGGCACAGGCACCATGCGGCTTCTGCACCATAAAAGTTCATTTGAATCAAAAATAATGTCATCTTTTAAGTGAGGCGCTATTGAAATCTTGGGGGTCTAAGTGTCAAGACAATCTTGACATAAAACGGAGGCATCATTTTCAATCATTCAATAATGATGTGGTTTTGGATGACAGTATTCTATGAGATATCATGGGAAAATAATAGGAGACATAATGGAAATACAGTATCGTCCAATTTGTGACCATAATGGGAATATACATACACTGGCGACACACTTTATTCGAGCTCGGCTAGTCCCACGAATTCGGGTATACCCGGGTGTATTGAGGTTTGTGACTGTTTTCTGCCCGAGTGCATTGAGGTATTTTCCAAGCAGGGATTGAAGCATTTTATTCCCGCTGGCTTCAATACTGCACAGTATATATATATATACTGCATTACAATTCATGAATTTATGCCATCTGGTAGACACGCGAAGCATTGCAGCCTATTAAATCCTAATCATTATCATTTAACAGATCAGCCGCCCGTCAGCCAGGCATGAACCCAGGCTGGGAAGGCAAACGCAACGGGGCTTGTCAGAGGTGAGGAGCGACGCATTCCAGGTATCTGCCAGGTACATACTGGGTATTTGCTCGAATAAAGTGTGTCGGTGCAGTAGCGCTTCCTTCACAGGAAATAATACATGTGACATAACGGGAATGTAGTAAGTATGTGGGTTTGGCTGGGATTATCCTACATCCTGCAGGGATATAATAACTGGGAAAACGCTATATTTGATACCGCCACGTTGTGGGATGAGCGAGTAAACATTGCATGTCATTTCCCAGAATCCCTTGCTGCAGTGGGAGCACTGTATGCTACTGTACTGTAGGTGATAATGGTTGAAATATATATATATATATATATATATATATATAGATATATAGATATATATATATATATATATATATATATATATATATATATATATATATATATATATATATACATACACATCAACCAGTACAATAATTTAAAAGGGGGGAATTAAAATGGTTGAAGTGGATAATGACAAGTATATACCGATCCAAAAAAACAACTCCTGAGCATGTATGTACTGCTTACATGGATGTACTATTAGCATGTACAGTGTTGTTTGTTACTGCAGTTACCAATTTATTTCCATTTTAAGTATTTAATTTCTCTGAAATGGTGCAAGCAAATTGTATGAAAAGTTGCAAACGAATACATGAATGTTTTGTATCCAGAGTCAGGGGGATGAGATGAGATGGGGTCATGTTCATACAGTATTTGAACTGTACATTACTAAAAGAAGGCTTTTTTTCTATGCAGATACAGTATAGTGTTTCAAACACATGCTATACACACGTACACACACATACACATACACACACACACACACACACACACGAGGTAATGTAAAGATGTGGGTGAACAGAGCGAAAAAGATTGTACTAGAAACGCTTATTAACATCAAAGGAATGGGCCTAAAGCAAAAGTTTGAACAGCAGCAGCAGCTGCAGTACCCCTGATATCTATGGATGGGACAGATACCCCCTGCAGGCAGACGCACGCACGCACGCACGCACACACACACACACAGGGAGGGGTCTGTAGTGTGACAGAGCACACCAGCTTCGCCACCAGGCACTCCTTCTTGAATTAAAATAAAACTATCTCCTTACCTCTTTCTGGATGCCCCCTCTTTACCAACAAGAGGGACAGGACCAGCTCTCCTCAGCTTCCATTTTCCTCTTCCTTTCCTCTCTCCCTTGAAAACTTTCTGCACCTGAGACAGTGGGAGGGAGGGAGATAGAGCATGAAACAGCACCCCAAATCCTGTCCCATTACAAGCAGCACAGGCTTCTGTCCCTCTACTCCTCTGCCTCCAGTCATTTGCATGGGAGGGAGGAGCTGCTTGCTCTCTCTCTCCCTCTTTCTCCCTCTCTCTCCTCTACCTCTCTCCCTCCCTCTCTCTTTTAGAAGCTTTACACCTGCCATCCTGCCTACAGTATGTGATGATATCACAATGTCTCTCTTACATCACAGACAGGCTGACATCATCACACAGGCTGGCGGCCCGCAAGAGACAGAAATGCAGATAGAGACACACTGACAAATACATACACTGTAGGCACAGGCACCATGCGGCTTCTGCACCATAAAAGTTCATTTGAATCAAAAATAATGTCATCTTTTAAGTGAGGCGCTATTGAAATCTTGGGGGTCTAAGTGTCAAGACAATCTTGACATAAAACGGAGGCATCATTTTCAATCATTCAATAATGATGTGGTTTTGGATGACAGTATTCTATGAGATATCATGGGAAAATAATAGGAGACATAATGGAAATACAGTATCGTCCAATTTGTGACCATAATGGGAATATACATAGCGCTTCCTTCACAGGAAATAATACATGTGACATAACGGGAATGTAGTAAGTATGTGGGTTTGGCTGGGATTATCCTACATCCTGCAGGGATATAATAACTGGGAAAACGCTATATTTGATACCGCCACGTTGTGGGATGAGCGAGTAAACATTGCATGTCATTTCCCAGAATCCCTTGCTGCAGTGGGAGCACTGTATGCTACTGTACTGTAGGTGATAATGGTTGAAATATATATATATATATATATATAGATATATATCTATATATATATATATATATATATATATATATATATATATATATATATATATACATACACATCAACCAGTACAATAATTTAAAAGGGGGGAATTAAAATGGTTGAAGTGGATAATGACAAGTATATACCGATCCAAAAAAACAACTCCTGAGCATGTATGTACTGCTTACATGGATGTACTATTAGCATGTACAGTGTTGTTTGTTACTGCAGTTACCAATTTATTTCCATTTTAAATATTTAATTTCTCTGAAATGGTGCAAGCAAATTGTATGAAAAGTTGCAAACGAATACATGAATGTTTTGTATCCAGAGTCAGGGGGATGAGATGAGATGGGGTCATGTTCATACAGTATTTGAACTGTACATTACTAAAAGAAGGCTTTTTTTCTATGCAGATACAGTATAGTGTTTCAAACACATGCTATACACACGTACACACACATACACATACACACACACACACACACACACACACACACACACACACACACGAGGTAATGTAAAGATGTGGGTGAACAGAGCGAAAAAGATTGTACTAGAAACGCTTATTAACATCAAAGGAATGGGCCTAAAGCAAAAGTTTGAACAGCAGCAGCAGCTGCAGTACCCCTGATATCTATGGATGGGACAGATACCCCCTGCAGGCAGACGCACGCACGCACGCACGCACGCACACACACACACACAGGGAGGGGTCTGTAGTGTGACAGAGCACACCAGCTTCGCCACCAGGCACTCCTTCTTGAATTAAAATAAAACTATCTCCTTACCTCTTTCTGGATGCCCCCTCTTTACCAACAAGAGGGACAGGACCAGCTCTCCTCAGCTTCCATTTTCCTCTTCCTTTCCTCTCTCCCTTGAAAACTTTCTGCACCTGAGACAGTGGGAGGGAGGGAGATAGAGCATGAAACAGCACCCCAAATCCTGTCCCATTACAAGCAGCACAGGCTTCTGTCCCTCTACTCCTCTGCCTACAGTCATTTGCATGGGAGGGAGGAGCTGCTTGCTCTCTCTCTCCCTCTTTCTCCCTCTCTCTCCTCTCCCTCCCTCCCTCTCTCTTTTAGAAGCTTTACACCTGCCATCCTGCCTACAGTATGTGATGATATCACAATGTCTCTCTTACAGTACATCACAGACAGGCTGACATCATCACACAGGCTGGCGGCCAGCAAGAGACAGAAATGCAGATAGAGACACACTGACAAATACATACACTGTAGGCACAGGCACCATGCGGCTTCTGCACCATAAAAGTTCATTTGAATCAAAAATAATGTCATCTTTTAAGTGAGGTGCTATTGAAATCTTGGGGGTCTAAGTGTCAAGACAATCTTGACATAAAACGGAGGCATCATTTTCAATCATTCAATAATGATGTGGTTTTGGATGACAGTATTCTATGAGATATCATGGGAAAATAATAGGAGACATAATGGAAATACAGTATCGTCCAATTTGTGACCATAATGGGAATATACATAGCGCTTCCTTCACAGGAAATAATACATGTGACATAACGGGAATGTAGTAAGTATGTGGGTTTGGCTGGGATTATCCTACATCCTGCAGGGATATAATAACTGGGAAAACGCTATATTTGATACCGCCACGTTGTGGGATGAGCGAGTAAACATTGCATGTCATTTCCCAGAATCCCTTGCTGCAGTGGGAGCACTGTATGCTACTGTACTGTAGGTGATAATGGTTGAAATATATATATATATATATAGATATATAGATATATATATCTATATATATATATATATATATATATATATATATATATACATACACATCAACCAGTACAATAATTTAAAAGGGGGGAATTAAAATGGTTGAAGTGGATAATGACAAGTATATACCGATCCAAAAAAACAACTCCTGAGCATGTATGTACTGCTTACATGGATGTACTATTAGCATGTACAGTGTTGTTTGTTACTGCAGTTACCAATTTATTTCCATTTTAAATATTTAATTTCTCTGAAATGGTGCAAGCAAATTGTATGAAAAGTTGCAAACGAATACATGAATGTTTTGTATCCAGAGTCAGGGGGATGAGATGAGATGGGGTCATGTTCATACAGTATTTGAACTGTACATTACTAAAAGAAGGCTTTTTTTCTATGCAGATACAGTATAGTGTTTCAAACACATGCTATACACACGTACACACACATACACATACACACACACACACACACACACACACACGAGGTAATGTAAAGATGTGGGTGAACAGAGCGAAAAAGATTGTACTAGAAACGCTTATTAACATCAAAGGAATGGGCCTAAAGCAAAAGTTTGAACAGCAGCAGCAGCTGCAGTACCCCTGATATCTATGGATGGGACAGATACCCCCTGCAGGCAGACGCACGCACGCACGCACGCACGCACACACACACACACACAGGGAGGGGTCTGTAGTGTGACAGAGCACACCAGCTTCGCCACCAGGCACTCCTTCTTGAATTAAAATAAAACTATCTCCTTACCTCTTTCTGGATGCCCCCTCTTTACCAACAAGAGGGACAGGACCAGCTCTCCTCAGCTTCCATTTTCCTCTTCCTTTCCTCTCTCCCTTGAAAACTTTCTGCACCTGAGACAGTGGGAGGGAGGGAGATAGAGCATGAAACAGCACCCCAAATCCTGTCCCATTACAAGCAGCACAGGCTTCTGTCCCTCTACTCCTCTGCCTACAGTCATTTGCATGGGAGGGAGGAGCTGCTTGCTCTCTCTCTCCCTCTTTCTCCCTCTCTCTCCTCTCCCTCCCTCCCTCTCTCTTTTAGAAGCTTTACACCTGCCATCCTGCCTACAGTATGTGATGATATCACAATGTCTCTCTTACATCACAGACAGGCTGACATCATCACACAGGCTGGCGGCCAGCAAGAGACAGAAATGCAGATAGAGACACACTGACAAATACATACACTGTAGGCACAGGCACCATGCGGCTTCTGCACCATAAAAGTTCATTTGAATCAAAAATAATGTCATCTTTTAAGTGAGGCGCTATTGAAATCTTGGGGGTCTAAGTGTCAAGACAATCTTGACATAAAACGGAGGCATCATTTTCAATCATTCAATAATGATGTGGTTTTGGATGACAGTATTCTATGAGATATCATGGGAAAATAATAGGAGACATAATGGAAATACAGTATCGTCCAATTTGTGACCATAATGGGAATATACATAGCGCTTCCTTCACAGGAAATAATACATGTGACATAACGGGAATGTAGTAAGTATGTGGGTTTGGCTGGGATTATCCTACATCCTGCAGGGATATAATAACTGGGAAAACGCTATATTTGATACCGCCACGTTGTGGGATGAGCGAGTAAACATTGCATGTCATTTCCCAGAATCCCTTGCTGCAGTGGGAGCACTGTATGCTACTGTACTGTAGGTGATAATGGTTGAAATATATATATATATATAGATATATAGATATATATATATATATATATATATATATATATATATATATATATATATATATATATACATACACATCAACCAGTACAATAATTTAAAAGGGGGGAATTAAAATGGTTGAAGTGGATAATGACAAGTATATACCGATCCAAAAAAACAACTCCTGAGCATGTATGTACTGCTTACATGGATGTACTATTAGCATGTACAGTGTTGTTTGTTACTGCAGTTACCAATTTATTTCCATTTTAAATATTTAATTTCTCTGAAATGGTGCAAGCAAATTGTATGAAAAGTTGCAAACGAATACATGAATGTTTTGTATCCAGAGTCAGGGGGATGAGATGAGATGGGGTCATGTTCATACAGTATTTGAACTGTACATTACTAAAAGAAGGCTTTTTTTCTATGCAGATACAGTATAGTGTTTCAAACACATGCTATACACACGTACACACACATACACACACACACACACACACACACACACACACGAGGTAATGTAAAGATGTGGGTGAACAGAGCGAAAAAGATTGTACTAGAAACGCTTATTAACATCAAAGGAATGGGCCTAAAGCAAAAGTTTGAACAGCAGCAGCAGCTGCAGTACCCCTGATATCTATGGATGGGACAGATACCCCCTGCAGGCAGACGCACGCACGCACGCACGCACACACACACACACACACACAGGGAGGGGTCTGTAGTGTGACAGAGCACACCAGCTTCGCCACCAGGCACTCCTTCTTGAATTAAAATAAAACTATCTCCTTACCTCTTTCTGGATGCCCCCTCTTTACCAACAAGAGGGACAGGACCAGCTCTCCTCAGCTTCCATTTTCCTCTTCCTTTCCTCTCTCCCTTGAAAAGTTTCTGCACCTGAGACAGTGGGAGGGAGGGAGATAGAGCATGAAACAGCACCCCAAATCCTGTCCCATTACAAGCAGCACAGGCTTCTGTCCCTCTACTCCTCTGCCTACAGTCATTTGCATGGGAGGGAGGAGCTGCTTGCTCTCTCTCTCCCTCTTTCTCCCTCTCTCTCCTCTCCCTCCCTCCCTCTCTCTTTTAGAAGCTTTACACCTGCCATCCTGCCTACAGTATGTGATGATATCACAATGTCTCTCTTACATCACAGACAGGCTGACATCATCACACAGGCTGGCGGCCAGCAAGAGACAGAAATGCAGATAGAGACACACTGACAAATACATACACTGTAGGCACAGGCACCATGCGGCTTCTGCACCATAAAAGTTCATTTGAATCAAAAATAATGTCATCTTTTAAGTGAGGCGCTATTGAAATCTTGGGGGTCTAAGTGTCAAGACAATCTTGACATAAAACGGAGGCATCATTTTCAATCATTCAATAATGATGTGGTTTTGGATGACAGTATTCTATGAGATATCATGGGAAAATAATAGGAGACATAATGGAAATACAGTATCGTCCAATTTGTGACCATAATGGGAATATACATAGCGCTTCCTTCACAGGAAATAATACATGTGACATAACGGGAATGTAGTAAGTATGTGGGTTTGGCTGGGATTATCCTACATCCTGCAGGGATATAATAACTGGGAAAACGCTATATTTGATACCGCCACGTTGTGGGATGAGCGAGTAAACATTGCATGTCATTTCCCAGAATCCCTTGCTGCAGTGGGAGCACTGTATGCTACTGTACTGTAGGTGATAATGGTTGAAATATATATATATATATATAGATATATAGATATATATCTATATATATATATATATATATATATATATATATATATATATATATATACATACACATCAACCAGTACAATAATTTAAAAGGGGGGAATTAAAATGGTTGAAGTGGATAATGACAAGTATATACCGATCCAAAAAAACAACTCCTGAGCATGTATGTACTGCTTACATGGATGTACTATTAGCATGTACAGTGTTGTTTGTTACTGCAGTTACCAATTTATTTCCATTTTAAATATTTAATTTCTCTGAAATGGTGCAAGCAAATTGTATGAAAAGTTGCAAACGAATACATGAATGTTTTGTATCCAGAGTCAGGGGGATGAGATGAGATGGGGTCATGTTCATACAGTATTTGAACTGTACATTACTAAAAGAAGGCTTTTTTTCTATGCAGATACAGTATAGTGTTTCAAACACATGCTATACACACGTACACACACATACACATACACACACACACACACACACACACACACACGAGGTAATGTAAAGATGTGGGTGAACAGAGCGAAAAAGATTGTACTAGAAACGCTTATTAACATCAAAGGAATGGGCCTAAAGCAAAAGTTTGAACAGCAGCAGCAGCTGCAGTACCCCTGATATCTATGGATGGGACAGATACCCCCTGCAGGCAGACGCACGCACGCACGCACGCACGCACACACACACACACAGGGAGGGGTCTGTAGTGTGACAGAGCACACCAGCTTCGCCACCAGGCACTCCTTCTTGAATTAAAATAAAACTATCTCCTTACCTCTTTCTGGATGCCCCCTCTTTACCAACAAGAGGGACAGGACCAGCTCTCCTCAGCTTCCATTTTCCTCTTCCTTTCCTCTCTCCCTTGAAAACTTTCTGCACCTGAGACAGTGGGAGGGAGGGAGATAGAGCATGAAACAGCACCCCAAATCCTGTCCCATTACAAGCAGCACAGGCTTCTGTCCCTCTACTCCTCTGCCTACAGTCATTTGCATGGGAGGGAGGAGCTGCTTGCTCTCTCTCTCCCTCTTTCTCCCTCTCTCTCCTCTCCCTCCCTCCCTCTCTCTTTTAGAAGCTTTACACCTGCCATCCTGCCTACAGTATGTGATGATATCACAATGTCTCTCTTACATCACAGACAGGCTGACATCATCACACAGGCTGGCGGCCAGCAAGAGACAGAAATGCAGATAGAGACACACTGACAAATACATACACTGTAGGCACAGGCACCATGCGGCTTCTGCACCATAAAAGTTCATTTGAATCAAA
This sequence comes from Ascaphus truei, assembly GCF_040206685.1. Classification (NCBI taxonomy): domain Eukaryota; kingdom Metazoa; phylum Chordata; class Amphibia; order Anura; family Ascaphidae; genus Ascaphus; species Ascaphus truei. Next base: position 1,114,433 of record NW_027453854.1, read on the forward strand.
AATAATGTCATCTTTTAAGTGAGGCGCTATTGAAATCTTGGGGGTCTAAGTGTCAAGACAATCTTGACATAAAACGGAGGCATCATTTTCAATCATTCAATAATGATGTGGTTTTGGATGACAGTATTCTATGAGATATCATGGGAAAATAATAGGAGACATAATGGAAATACAGTATCGTCCAATTTGTGACCATAATGGGAATATACATAGCGCTTCCTTCACAGGAAATAATACATGTGACATAACGGGAATGTAGTAAGTATTTGGGTGTGGCTGGGATTATCCTACATCCTGCAGGGATATAATAACTGGGAAAACACTATATTTGATACCGCCACGTTGTGGGATGAGCGAGTAAACATTGCATGTCATTTCCCAGAATCCCTTGCTGCAGTGGGAGCACTGTATGCTACTGTACTGTAGGTGATAATGGTTGAAATATATATATATATATATATATAGATATATAGATATATATCTATATATATATATATATATATATATATATATATATACATACACATCAACCAGTACAATAATTTAAAAGGGGGGAATTAAAATGGTTGAAGTGGATAATGACAAGTATATACCGATCCAAAAAAACAACTCCTGAGCATGTATGTACTGCTTACATGGATGTACTATTAGCATGTACAGTGTTGTTTGTTACTGCAGTTACCAATTTATTTCCATTTTAAATATTTAATTTCTCTGAAATGGTGCAAGCAAATTGTATGAAAAGTTGCAAACGAATACATGAATGTTTTGTATCCAGAGTCAGGGGGATGAGATGAGATGGGGTCATGTTCATACAGTATTTGAACTGTACATTACTAAAAGAAGGCTTTTTTTCTATGCAGATACAGTATAGTGTTTCAAACACATGCTATACACACGTACACACACATACACATACACACACACACACACACACACACACGAGGTAATGTAAAGATGTGGGTGAACAGAGCGAAAAAGATTGTACTAGAAACGCTTATTAACATCAAAGGAATGGGCCTAAAGCAAAAGTTTGAACAGCAGCAGCAGCTGCAGTACCCCTGATATCTATGGATGGGACAGATACCCCCTGCAGGCAGACGCACGCACGCACGCACGCACACACACACACACACACACACACACAGGGAGGGGTCTGTAGTGTGACAGAGCACACCAGCTTCGCCACCAGGCACTCCTTCTTGAATTAAAATAAAACTATCTCCTTACCTCTTTCTGGATGCCCCCTCTTTACCAACAAGAGGGACAGGACCAGCTCTCCTCAGCTTCCATTTTCCTCTTCCTTTCCTCTCTCCCTTGAAAACTTTCTGCACCTGAGACAGTGGGAGGGAGGGAGATAGAGCATGAAATAGCACCCCAAATCCTGTCCCATTACAAGCAGCACAGGCTTCTGTCCCTCTACTCCTCTGCCTACAGTCATTTGCATGGGAGGGAGGAGCTGCTTGCTCTCTCTCTCCCTCTTTCTCCCTCTCTCTCCTCTCCCTCCCTCCCTCTCTCTTTTAGAAGCTTTACACCTGCCATCCTGCCTACAGTATGTGATGATATCACAATGTCTCTTACATCACAGACAGGCTGACATCATCACACAGGCTGGCGGCCAGCAAGAGACAGAAATGCAGATAGAGACACACTGACAAATACATACACTGTAGGCACAGGCACCATGCGGCTTCTGCACCATAAAAGTTCATTTGAATCAAAAATAATGTCATCTTTTAAGTGAGGCGCTATTGAAATCTTGGGGGTCTAAGTGTCAAGACAATCTTGACATAAAACGGAGGCATCATTTTCAATCATTCAATAATGATGTGGTTTTGGATGACAGTATTCTATGAGATATCATGGGAAAATAATAGGAGACATAATGGAAATACAGTATCGTCCAATTTGTGACCATAATGGGAATATACATAGCGCTTCCTTCACAGGAAATAATACATGTGACATAACGGGAATGTAGTAAGTATGTGGGTTTGGCTGGGATTATCCTACATCCTGCAGGGATATAATAACTGGGAAAACGCTATATTTGATACCGCCACGTTGTGGGATGAGCGAGTAAACATTGCATGTCATTTCCCAGAATCCCTTGCTGCAGTGGGAGCACTGTATGCTACTGTACTGTAGGTGATAATGGTTGAAATATATATATATATATATATATATAGATATATAGATATATATATCTATATATATATATATATATATATATATATATATATATATATATATATATATATATATATATATATACATACACATCAACCAGTACAATAATTTAAAAGGGGGGAATTAAAATGGTTGAAGTGGATAATGACAAGTATATACCGATCCAAAAAAACAACTCCTGAGCATGTATGTACTGCTTACATGGATGTACTATTAGCATGTACAGTGTTGTTTGTTACTGCAGTTACCAATTTATTTCCATTTTAAATATTTAATTTCTCTGAAATGGTGCAAGCAAATTGTATGAAAAGTTGCAAACGAATACATGAATGTTTTGTATCCAGAGTCAGGGGGATGAGATGAGATGGGGTCATGTTCATACAGTATTTGAACTGTACATTACTAAAAGAAGGCTTTTTTTCTATGCAGATACAGTATAGTGTTTCAAACACATGCTATACACACGTACACACACATACACATACACACACACACACACACACACACACACACACACACACACGAGGTAATGTAAAGATGTGGGTGAACAGAGCGAAAAAGATTGTACTAGAAACGCTTATTAACATCAAAGGAATGGGCCTAAAGCAAAAGTTTGAACAGCAGCAGCAGCTGCAGTACCCCTGATATCTATGGATGGGACAGATACCCCCTGCAGGCAGACGCACGCACGCACGCACGCACGCACGCACGCACGCACACACACACACACAGGGAGGGGTCTGTAGTGTGACAGAGCACACCAGCTTCGCCACCAGGCACTCCTTCTTGAATTAAAATAAAACTATCTCCTTACCTCTTTCTGGATGCCCCCTCTTTACCAACAAGAGGGACAGGACCAGCTCTCCTCAGCTTCCATTTTCCTCTTCCTTTCCTCTCTCCCTTGAAAACTTTCTGCACCTGAGACAGTGGGAGGGAGGGAGATAGAGCATGAAACAGCACCCCAAATCCTGTCCCATTACAAGCAGCACAGGCTTCTGTCCCTCTACTCCTCTGCCTACAGTCATTTGCATGGGAGGGAGGAGCTGCTTGCTCTCTCTCTCCCTCTTTCTCCCTCTCTCTCCTCTCCCTCCCTCCCTCTCTCTTTTAGAAGCTTTACACCTGCCATCCTGCCTACAGTATGTGATGATATCACAATGTCTCTCTTACATCACAGACAGGCTGACATCATCACACAGGCTGGCGGCCAGCAAGAGACAGAAATGCAGATAGAGACACACTGACAAATACATACACTGTAGGCACAGGCACCATGCGGCTTCTGCACCATAAAAGTTCATTTGAATCAAAAATAATGTCATCTTTTAAGTGAGGCGCTATTGAAATCTTGGGGGTCTAAGTGTCAAGACAATCTTGACATAAAACGGAGGCATCATTTTCAATCATTCAATAATGATGTGGTTTTGGATGACAGTATTCTATGAGATATCATGGGAAAATAATAGGAGACATAATGGAAATACAGTATCGTCCAATTTGTGACCATAACGGGAATATACATAGCGCTTCCTTCACAGGAAATAATACATGTGACATAACGGGAATGTAGTAAGTATGTGGGTTTGGCTGGGATTATCCTACATCCTGCAGGGATATAATAACTGGGAAAACGCTATATTTGATACCGCCACGTTGTGGGATGAGCGAGTAAACATTGCATGTCATTTCCCAGAATCCCTTGCTGCAGTGGGAGCACTGTATGCTACTGTACTGTAGGTGATAATGGTTGAAATATATATATATATATATATAGATATATAGATATATATATCTATATATATATATATATATATATATATATATATATATATATACATACACATCAACCAGTACAATAATTTAAAAGGGGGGAATTAAAATGGTTGAAGTGGATAATGACAAGTATATACCGATCCAAAAAAACAACTCCTGAGCATGTATGTACTGCTTACATGGATGTACTATTAGCATGTACAGTGTTGTTTGTTACTGCAGTTACCAATTTATTTCCATTTTAAATATTTAATTTCTCTGAAATGGTGCAAGCAAATTGTATGAAAAGTTGCAAACGAATACATGAATGTTTTGTATCCAGAGTCAGGGGGATGAGATGAGATGGGGTCATGTTCATACAGTATTTGAACTGTACATTACTAAAAGAAGGCTTTTTTTCTATGCAGATACAGTATAGTGTTTCAAACACATGCTATACACACGTACACACACATACACATACACACACACACACACACACACACACACACACACACACACACACACACACACACGAGGTAATGTAAAGATGTGGGTGAACAGAGCGAAAAAGATTGTACTAGAAACGCTTATTAACATCAAAGGAATGGGCCTAAAGCAAAAGTTTGAACAGCAGCAGCAGCTGCAGTACCCCTGATATCTATGGATGGGACAGATACCCCCTGCAGGCAGACGCACGCACGCACGCACGCACGCACACACACACACACAGGGAGGGGTCTGTAGTGTGACAGAGCACACCAGCTTCGCCACCAGGCACTCCTTCTTGAATTAAAATAAAACTATCTCCTTACCTCTTTCTGGATGCCCCCTCTTTACCAACAAGAGGGACAGGACCAGCTCTCCTCAGCTTCCATTTTCCTCTTCCTTTCCTCTCTCCCTTGAAAACTTTCTGCACCTGAGACAGTGGGAGGGAGGGAGATAGAGCATGAAACAGCACCCCAAATCCTGTCCCATTACAAGCAGCACAGGCTTCTGTCCCTCTACTCCTCTGCCTACAGTCATTTGCATGGGAGGGAGGAGCTGCTTGCTCTCTCTCTCCCTCTTTCTCCCTCTCTCTCCTCTCCCTCCCTCCCTCTCTCTTTTAGAAGCTTTACACCTGCCATCCTGCCTACAGTATGTGATGATATCACAATGTCTCTCTTACATCACAGACAGGCTGACATCATCACACAGGCTGGCGGCCAGCAAGAGACAGAAATGCAGATAGAGACACACTGACAAATACATACACTGTAGGCACAGGCACCATGCGGCTTCTGCACCATAAAAGTTCATTTGAATCAAAAATAATGTCATCTTTTAAGTGAGGCGCTATTGAAATCTTGGGGGTCTAAGTGTCAAGACAATCTTGACATAAAACGGAGGCATCATTTTCAATCATTCAATAATGATGTGGTTTTGGATGACAGTATTCTATGAGATATCATGGGAAAATAATAGGAGACATAATGGAAATACAGTATCGTCCAATTTGTGACCATAATGGGAATATACATAGCGCTTCCTTCACAGGAAATAATACATGTGACATAACGGGAATGTAGTAAGTATGTGGGTTTGGCTGGGATTATCCTACATCCTGCAGGGATATAATAACTGGGAAAACGCTATATTTGATACCGCCACGTTGTGGGATGAGCGAGTAAACATTGCATGTCATTTCCCAGAATCCCTTGCTGCAGTGGGAGCACTGTATGCTACTGTACTGTAGGTGATAATGGTTGAAATATATATATATATATATATAGATATATAGATATATATATCTATATATATATATATATATATATTTCAACCATTATCACCTACAGTACAGTAGCATACAGTGCTCCCACTGCAGCAAGGGATTCTGGGAAATGACATGCAATGTTTACTCGCTCATCCCACAACGTGGCGGTATCAAATATAGCGTTTTCCCAGTTATTATATCCCTGCAGGATGTAGGATAATCCCAGCCAAACCCACATACTTACTACATTCCCGTTATGTCACATGTATTATTTCCTGTGAAGGAAGCGCTATGTATATTCCCATTATGGTCACAAATTGGACGATACTGTATTTCCATTATGTCTCCTATTATTTTATCCTATTATATATATATATATATATATATATACATACACATCAACCAGTACAATAATTTAAAAGGGGGGAATTAAAATGGTTGAAGTGGATAATGACAAGTATATACCGATCCAAAAAAACAACTCCTGAGCATGTATGTACTGCTTACATGGATGTACTATTAGCATGTACAGTGTTGTTTGTTACTGCAGTTACCAATTTATTTCCATTTTAAATATTTAATTTCTCTGAAATGGTGCAAGCAAATTGTATGAAAAGTTGCAAACGAATACATGAATGTTTTGTATCCAGAGTCAGGGGGATGAGATGAGATGGGGTCATGTTCATACAGTATTTGAACTGTACATTACTAAAAGAAGGCTTTTTTTCTATGCAGATACAGTATAGTGTTTCAAACACATGCTATACACACGTACACACACATACACATACACACACACACACACACACACACACACGAGGTAATGTAAAGATGTGGGTGAACAGAGCGAAAAAGATTGTACTAGAAACGCTTATTAACATCAAAGGAATGGGCCTAAAGCAAAAGTTTGAACAGCAGCAGCAGCTGCAGTACCCCTGATATCTATGGATGGGACAGATACCCCCTGCAGGCAGACGCACGCACGCACGCACGCACGCACACACACACACACAGGGAGGGGTCTGTAGTGTGACAGAGCACACCAGCTTCGCCACCAGGCACTCCTTCTTGAATTAAAATAAAACTATCTCCTTACCTCTTTCTGAATGCCCCCTCTTTACCAACAAGAGGGACAGGACCAGCTCTCCTCAGCTTCCATTTTCCTCTTCCTTTCCTCTCTCCCTTGAAAACTTTCTGCACCTGAGACAGTGGGAGGGAGGGAGATAGAGCATGAAACAGCACCCCAAATCCTGTCCCATTACAAGCAGCACAGGCTTCTGTCCCTCTACTCCTCTGCCTACAGTCATTTGCATGGGAGGGAGGAGCTGCTTGCTCTCTCTCTCCCTCTTTCTCCCTCTCTCTCCTCTCCCTCCCTCCCTCTCTCTTTTAGAAGCTTTACACCTGCCATCCTGCCTACAGTATGTGATGATATCACAATGTCTCTCTTACATCACAGACAGGCTGACATCATCACACAGGCTGGCGGCCAGCAAGAGACAGAAATGCAGATAGAGACACACTGACAAATACATACACTGTAGGCACAGGCACCATGCGGCTTCTGCACCATAAAAGTTCATTTGAATCAAAAATAATGTCATCTTTTAAGTGAGGCGCTATTGAAATCTTGGGGGTCTAAGTGTCAAGACAATCTTGACATAAAACGGAGGCATCATTTTCAATCATTCAATAATGATGTGGTTTTGGATGACAGTATTCTATGAGATATCATGGGAAAATAATAGGAGACATAATGGAAATACAGTATCGTCCAATTTGTGACCATAACGGGAATATACATAGCGCTTCCTTCACAGGAAATAATACATGTGACATAACGGGAATGTAGTAAGTATGTGGGTTTGGCTGGGATTATCCTACATCCTGCAGGGATATAATAACTGGGAAAACGCTATATTTGATACCGCCACGTTGTGGGATGAGCGAGTAAACATTGCATGTCATTTCCCAGAATCCCTTGCTGCAGTGGGAGCACTGTATGCTACTGTACTGTAGGTGATAATGGTTGAAATATATATATATATATATATAGATATATAGATATATATATCTATATATATATATATATATATATATATATATATATATATATACATACACATCAACCAGTACAATAATTTAAAAGGGGGGAATTAAAATGGTTGAAGTGGATAATGACAAGTATATACCGATCCAAAAAAACAACTCCTGAGCATGTATGTACTGCTTACATGGATGTACTATTAGCATGTACAGTGTTGTTTGTTACTGCAGTTACCAATTTATTTCCATTTTAAATATTTAATTTCTCTGAAATGGTGCAAGCAAATTGTATGAAAAGTTGCAAACGAATACATGAATGTTTTGTATCCAGAGTCAGGGGGATGAGATGAGATGGGGTCATGTTCATACAGTATTTGAACTGTACATTACTAAAAGAAGGCTTTTTTTCTATGCAGATACAGTATAGTGTTTCAAACACATGCTATACACACGTACACACACATACACATACACACACACACACACACACACACACACACACACACACACACACACACACACACGAGGTAATGTAAAGATGTGGGTGAACAGAGCGAAAAAGATTGTACTAGAAACGCTTATTAACATCAAAGGAATGGGCCTAAAGCAAAAGTTTGAACAGCAGCAGCAGCTGCAGTACCCCTGATATCTATGGATGGGACAGATACCCCCTGCAGGCAGACGCACGCACGCACGCACGCACGCACACACACACACACAGGGAGGGGTCTGTAGTGTGACAGAGCACACCAGCTTCGCCACCAGGCACTCCTTCTTGAATTAAAATAAAACTATCTCCTTACCTCTTTCTGGATGCCCCCTCTTTACCAACAAGAGGGACAGGACCAGCTCTCCTCAGCTTCCATTTTCCTCTTCCTTTCCTCTCTCCCTTGAAAACTTTCTGCACCTGAGACAGTGGGAGGGAGGGAGATAGAGCATGAAACAGCACCCCAAATCCTGTCCCATTACAAGCAGCACAGGCTTCTGTCCCTCTACTCCTCTGCCTACAGTCATTTGCATGGGAGGGAGGAGCTGCTTGCTCTCTCTCTCCCTCTTTCTCCCTCTCTCTCCTCTCCCTCCCTCCCTCTCTCTTTTAGAAGCTTTACACCTGCCATCCTGCCTACAGTATGTGATGATATCACAATGTCTCTCTTACATCACAGACAGGCTGACATCATCACACAGGCTGGCGGCCAGCAAGAGACAGAAATGCAGATAGAGACACACTGACAAATACATACACTGTAGGCACAGGCACCATGCGGCTTCTGCACCATAAAAGTTCATTTGAATCAAAAATAATGTCATCTTTTAAGTGAGGCGCTATTGAAATCTTGGGGGTCTAAGTGTCAAGACAATCTTGACATAAAACGGAGGCATCATTTTCAATCATTCAATAATGATGTGGTTTTGGATGACAGTATTCTATGAGATATCATGGGAAAATAATAGGAGACATAATGGAAATACAGTATCGTCCAATTTGTGACCATAATGGGAATATACATAGCGCTTCCTTCACAGGAAATAATACATGTGACATAACGGGAATGTAGTAAGTATGTGGGTTTGGCTGGGATTATCCTACATCCTGCAGGGATATAATAACTGGGAAAACGCTATATTTGATACCGCCACGTTGTGGGATGAGCGAGTAAACATTGCATGTCATTTCCCAGAATCCCTTGCTGCAGTGGGAGCACTGTATGCTACTGTACTGTAGGTGATAATGGTTGAAATATATATATATATATATATAGATATATAGATATATATATCTATATATATATATATATATATATTTCAACCATTATCACCTACAGTACAGTAGCATACAGTGCTCCCACTGCAGCAAGGGATTCTGGGAAATGACATGCAATGTTTACTCGCTCATCCCACAACGTGGCGGTATCAAATATAGCGTTTTCCCAGTTATTATATCCCTGCAGGATGTAGGATAATCCCAGCCAAACCCACATACTTACTACATTCCCGTTATGTCACATGTATTATTTCCTGTGAAGGAAGCGCTATGTATATTCCCATTATGGTCACAAATTGGACGATACTGTATTTCCATTATGTCTCCTATTATTTTATCCTATTATATATATATATATATATATATATACATACACATCAACCAGTACAATAATTTAAAAGGGGGGAATTAAAATGGTTGAAGTGGATAATGACAAGTATATACCGATCCAAAAAAACAACTCCTGAGCATGTATGTACTGCTTACATGGATGTACTATTAGCATGTACAGTGTTGTTTGTTACTGCAGTTACCAATTTATTTCCATTTTAAATATTTAATTTCTCTGAAATGGTGCAAGCAAATTGTATGAAAAGTTGCAAACGAATACATGAATGTTTTGTATCCAGAGTCAGGGGGATGAGATGAGATGGGGTCATGTTCATACAGTATTTGAACTGTACATTACTAAAAGAAGGCTTTTTTTCTATGCAGATACAGTATAGTGTTTCAAACACATGCTATACACACGTACACACACATACACATACACACACACACACACACACACACACACGAGGTAATGTAAAGATGTGGGTGAACAGAGCGAAAAAGATTGTACTAGAAACGCTTATTAACATCAAAGGAATGGGCCTAAAGCAAAAGTTTGAACAGCAGCAGCAGCTGCAGTACCCCTGATATCTATGGATGGGACAGATACCCCCTGCAGGCAGACGCACGCACGCACGCACGCACGCACACACACACACACAGGGAGGGGTCTGTAGTGTGACAGAGCACACCAGCTTCGCCACCAGGCACTCCTTCTTGAATTAAAATAAAACTATCTCCTTACCTCTTTCTGGATGCCCCCTCTTTACCAACAAGAGGGACAGGACCAGCTCTCCTCAGCTTCCATTTTCCTCTTCCTTTCCTCTCTCCCTTGAAAACTTTCTGCACCTGAGACAGTGGGAGGGAGGGAGATAGAGCATGAAACAGCACCCCAAATCCTGTCCCATTACAAGCAGCACAGGCTTCTGTCCCTCTACTCCTCTGCCTACAGTCATTTGCATGGGAGGGAGGAGCTGCTTGCTCTCTCTCTCCCTCTTTCTCCCTCTCTCTCCTCTCCCTCCCTCCCTCTCTCTTTTAGAAGCTTTACACCTGCCATCCTGCCTACAGTATGTGATGATATCACAATGTCTCTCTTACATCACAGACAGGCTGACATCATCACACAGGCTGGCGGCCAGCAAGAGACAGAAATGCAGATAGAGACACACTGACAAATACATACACTGTAGGCACAGGCACCATGCGGCTTCTGCACCATAAAAGTTCATTTGAATCAAAAATAATGTCATCTTTTAAGTGAGGCGCTATTGAAATCTTGGGGGTCTAAGTGTCAAGACAATCTTGACATAAAACGGAGGCATCATTTTCAATCATTCAATAATGATGTGGTTTTGGATGACAGTATTCTATGAGATATCATGGGAAAATAATAGGAGACATAATGGAAATACAGTATCGTCCAATTTGTGACCATAATGGGAATATACATAGCGCTTCCTTCACAGGAAATAATACATGTGACATAACGGGAATGTAGTAAGTATGTGGGTTTGGCTGGGATTATCCTACATCCTGCAGGGATATAATAACTGGGAAAACGCTATATTTGATACCGCCACGTTGTGGGATGAGCGAGTAAACATTGCATGTCATTTCCCAGAATCCCTTGCTGCAGTGGGAGCACTGTATGCTACTGTACTGTAGGTGATAATGGTTGAAATATATATATATATATATATATATATATATATAGATATATAGATATATATATCTATATATATATATATATATATATATATATATATATATATATATATATATACACATACACATCAACCAGTACAATAATTTAAAAGGGGGGAATTAAAATGGTTGAAGTGGATAATGACAAGTATATACCGATCCAAAAAAACAACTCCTGAGCATGTATGTACTGCTTACATGGATGTACTATTAGCATGTACAGTGTTGTTTGTTACTGCAGTTACCAATTTATTTCCATTTTAAATATTTAATTTCTCTGAAATGGTGCAAGCAAATTGTATGAAAAGTTGCAAACGAATACATGAATGTTTTGTATCCAGAGTCAGGGGGATGAGATGAGATGGGGTCATGTTCATACAGTATTTGAACTGTACATTACTAAAAGAAGGCTTTTTTTCTATGCAGATACAGTATAGTGTTTCAAACACATGCTATACACACGTACACACACATACACATACACACACACACACACACACACACACACGAGGTAATGTAAAGATGTGGGTGAACAGAGCGAAAAAGATTGTACTAGAAACGCTTATTAACATCAAAGGAATGGGCCTAAAGCAAAAGTTTGAACAGCAGCAGCAGCTGCAGTACCCCTGATATCTATGGATGGGACAGATACCCCCTGCAGACGCACGCACGCACGCACGCACACACACACACACAGGGAGGGGTCTGTAGTGTGACAGAGCACACCAGCTTCGCCACCAGGCACTCCTTCTTGAATTAAAATAAAACTATCTCCTTACCTCTTTCTGGATGCCCCCTCTTTACCAACAAGAGGGACAGGACCAGCTCTCCTCAGCTTCCATTTTCCTCTTCCTTTCCTCTCTCCCTTGAAAACTTTCTGCACCTGAGACAGTGGGAGGGAGGGAGATAGAGCATGAAACAGCACCCCAAATCCTGTCCCATTACAAGCAGCACAGGCTTCTGTCCCTCTACTCCTCTGCCTACAGTCATTTGCATGGGAGGGAGGAGCTGCTTGCTCTCTCTCTCCCTCTTTCTCCCTCTCTCTCCTCTCCCTCCCTCCCTCTCTCTTTTAGAAGCTTTACACCTGCCATCCTGCCTACAGTATGTGATGATATCACAATGTCTCTCTTACATCACAGACAGGCTGACATCATCACACAGGCTGGCGGCCAGCAAGAGACAGAAATGCAGATAGAGACACACTGACAAATACATACACTGTAGGCACAGGCACCATGCGGCTTCTGCACCATAAAAGTTCATTTGAATCAAAAATAATGTCATCTTTTAAGTGAGGCGCTATTGAAATCTTGGGGGTCTAAGTGTCAAGACAATCTTGACATAAAACGGAGGCATCATTTTCAATCATTCAATAATGATGTGGTTTTGGATGACAGTATTCTATGAGATATCATGGGAAAATAATAGGAGACATAATGGAAATACAGTATCGTCCAATTTGTGACCATAATGGGAATATACATAGCGCTTCCTTCACAGGAAATAATACATGTGACATAACGGGAATGTAGTAAGTATGTGGGTTTGGCTGGGATTATCCTACATCCTGCAGGGATATAATAACTGGGAAAACGCTATATTTGATACCGCCACGTTGTGGGATGAGCGAGTAAACATTGCATGTCATTTCCCAGAATCCCTTGCTGCAGTGGGAGCACTGTATGCTACTGTACTGTAGGTGATAATGGTTGAAATATATATATATATATATATAGATATATAGATATATATCTATATATATATATATATATATATATATATATATATATATATACACATCAACCAGTACAATAATTTAAAAGGGGGGAATTAAAATGGTTGAAGTGGATAATGACAAGTATATACCGATCCAAAAAAACAACTCCTGAGCATGTATGTACTGCTTACATGGATGTACTATTAGCATGTACAGTGTTGTTTGTTACTGCAGTTACCAATTTATTTCCATTTTAAATATTTAATTTCTCTGAAATGGTGCAAGCAAATTGTATGAAAAGTTGCAAACGAATACATGAATGTTTTGTATCCAGAGTCAGGGGGATGAGATGAGATGGGGTCATGTTCATACAGTATTTGAACTGTACATTACTAAAAGAAGGCTTTTTTTCTATGCAGATACAGTATAGTGTTTCAAACACATGCTATACACACGTACACACACATACACATACACACACACACACACACACACACACGAGGTAATGTAAAGATGTGGGTGAACAGAGCGAAAAAGATTGTACTAGAAACGCTTATTAACATCAAAGGAATGGGCCTAAAGCAAAAGTTTGAACAGCAGCAGCAGCTGCAGTACCCCTGATATCTATGGATGGGACAGATACCCCCTGCAGGCAGACGCACGCACGCACGCACGCACGCACGCACACACACACACACAGGGAGGGGTCTGTAGTGTGACAGAGCACACCAGCTTCGCCACCAGGCACTCCTTCTTGAATTAAAATAAAACTATCTCCTTACCTCTTTCTGGATGCCCCCTCTTTACCAACAAGAGGGACAGGACCAGCTCTCCTCAGCTTCCATTTTCCTCTTCCTTTCCTCTCTCCCTTGAAAACTTTCTGCACCTGAGACAGTGGGAGGGAGGGAGATAGAGCATGAAACAGCACCCCAAATCCTGTCCCATTACAAGCAGCACAGGCTTCTGTCCCTCTACTCCTCTGCCTACAGTCATTTGCATGGGAGGGAGGAGCTGCTTGCTCTCTCTCTCCCTCTTTCTCCCTCTCTCTCCTCTCCCTCCCTCCCTCTCTCTTTTAGAAGCTTTACACCTGCCATCCTGCCTACAGTATGTGATGACATCACAATGTCTCTTTTACATCACAGACAGGCTGACATCATCACACAGGCTGGCGGCCAGCAAGAGACAGAAATGCAGATAGAGACACACTGACAAATACATACACTGTAGGCACAGGCACCATGCGGCTTCTGCACCATAAAAGTTCATTTGAATCAAAAATAATGTCATCTTTTAAGTGAGGCGCTATTGAAATCTTGGGGGTCTAAGTGTCAAGACAATCTTGACATAAAACGGAGGCATCATTTTCAATCATTCAATAATGATGTGGTTTTGGATGACAGTATTCTATGAGATATCATGGGAAAATAATAGGAGACATAATGGAAATACAGTATCGTCCAATTTGTGACCATAATGGGAATATACATAGCGCTTCCTTCACAGGAAATAATACATGTGACATAACGGGAATGTAGTAAGTATGTGGGTTTGGCTGGGATTATCCTACATCCTGCAGGGATATAATAACTGGGAAAACGCTATATTTGATACCGCCACGTTGTGGGATGAGCGAGTAAACATTGCATGTCATTTCCCAGAATCCCTTGCTGCAGTGGGAGCACTGTATGCTACTGTACTGTAGGTGATAATGGTTGAAATATATATATATATATATAGATATATAGATATATATCTATATATATATATATATATATATATATATATATATATATATATATATATATATATATATATATACATACACATCAACCAGTACAATAATTTAAAAGGGGGGAATTAAAATGGTTGAAGTGGATAATGACAAGTATATACCGATCCAAAAAAACAACTCCTGAGCATGTATGTACTGCTTACATGGATGTACTATTAGCATGTACAGTGTTGTTTGTTACTGCAGTTACCAATTTATTTCCATTTTAAATATTTAATTTCTCTGAAATGGTGCAAGCAAATTGTATGAAAAGTTGCAAACGAATACATGAATGTTTTGTATCCAGAGTCAGGGGGATGAGATGAGATGGGGTCATGTTCATACAGTATTTGAACTGTACATTACTAAAAGAAGGCTTTTTTTCTATGCAGATACAGTATAGTGTTTCAAACACATGCTATACACACGTACACACACATACACATACACACACACACACACACACACACACACACACACAAGGTAATGTAAAGATGTGGGTGAACAGAGCGAAAAAGATTGTACTAGAAACGCTTATTAACATCAAAGGAATGGGCCTAAAGCAAAAGTTTGAACAGCAGCAGCAGCTGCAGTACCCCTGATATCTATGGATGGGACAGATACCCCCTGCAGGCAGACGCACGCACGCACGCACGCACGCACGCACACACACACACACACACACACACACACAGGGAGGGGTCTGTAGTGTGACAGAGCACACCAGCTTCGCCACCAGGCACTCCTTCTTGAATTAAAATAAAACTATCTCCTTACCTCTTTCTGGATGCCCCCTCTTTACCAACAAGAGGGACAGGACCAGCTCTCCTCAGCTTCCATTTTCCTCTTCCTTTCCTCTCTCCCTTGAAAACTTTCTGCACCTGAGACAGTGGGAGGGAGGGAGATAGAGCATGAAACAGCACCCCAAATCCTGTCCCATTACAAGCAGCACAGGCTTCTGTCCCTCTACTCCTCTGCCTACAGTCATTTGCATGGGAGGGAGGAGCTGCTTGCTCTCTCTCTCCCTCTTTCTCCCTCTCTCTCCTCTCCCTCCCTCCCTCTCTCTTTTAGAAGCTTTACACCTGCCATCCTGCCTACAGTATGTGATGATATCACAATGTCTCTCTTACATCACAGACAGGCTGACATCATCACACAGGCTGGCGGCCAGCAAGAGACAGAAATGCAGATAGAGACACACTGACAAATACATACACTGTAGGCACAGGCACCATGCGGCTTCTGCACCATAAAAGTTCATTTGAATCAAAAATAATGTCATCTTTTAAGTGAGGCGCTATTGAAATCTTGGGGGTCTAAGTGTCAAGACAATCTTGACATAAAACGGAGGCATCATTTTCAATCATTCAATAATGATGTGGTTTTGGATGACAGTATTCTATGAGATATCATGGGAAAATAATAGGAGACATAATGGAAATACAGTATCGTCCAATTTGTGACCATAATGGGAATATACATAGCGCTTCCTTCACAGGAAATAATACATGTGACATAACGGGAATGTAGTAAGTATGTGGGTTTGGCTGGGATTATCCTACATCCTGCAGGGATATAATAACTGGGAAAACGCTATATTTGATACCGCCACGTTGTGGGATGAGCGAGTAAACATTGCATGTCATTTCCCAGAATCCCTTGCTGCAGTGGGAGCACTGTATGCTACTGTACTGTAGGTGATAATGGTTGAAATATATATATAGATATATAGATATATATATCTATATATATATATATATATATATATATATATATATATATATATAGATATATATATCTATATATCTATATATATATTTCAACCATTATCACCTACAGTATACATATATATATATACATACACATCAACCAGTACAATAATTTAAAAGGGGGGAATTAAAATGGTTGAAGTGGATAATGACAAGTATATACCGATCCAAAAAAACAACTCCTGAGCATGTATGTACTGCTTACATGGATGTACTATTAGCATGTACAGTGTTGTTTGTTACTGCAGTTACCAATATATTTCCATTTTAAATATTTAATTTCTCTGAAATGGTGCAAGCAAATTGTATGAAAAGTTGCAAACGAATACATGAATGTTTTGTATCCAGAGTCAGGGGGATGAGATGAGATGGGGTCATGTTCATACAGTATTTGAACTGTACATTACTAAAAGAAGGCTTTTTTTCTATGCAGATACAGTATAGTGTTTCAAACACATGCTATACACACGTACACACACATACACATACACACACACACACACACACACACACGAGGTAATGTAAAGATGTGGGTGAACAGAGCGAAAAAGATTGTACTAGAAACGCTTATTAACATCAAAGGAATGGGCCTAAAGCAAAAGTTTGAACAGCAGCAGCAGCTGCAGTACCCCTGATATCTATGGATGGGACAGATACCCCCTGCAGGCAGACGCACGCACGCACGCACGCACGCACACACACACACACAGGGAGGGGTCTGTAGTGTGACAGAGCACACCAGCTTCGCCACCAGGCACTCCTTCTTGAATTAAAATAAAACTATCTCCTTACCTCTTTCTGGATGCCCCCTCTTTACCAACAAGAGGGACAGGACCAGCTCTCCTCAGCTTCCATTTTCCTCTTCCTTTCCTCTCTCCCTTGAAAACTTTCTGCACCTGAGACAGTGGGAGGGAGGGAGATAGAGCATGAAACAGCACCCCAAATCCTGTCCCATTACAAGCAGCACAGGCTTCTGTCCCTCTACTCCTCTGCCTACAGTCATTTGCATGGGAGGGAGGAGCTGCTTGCTCTCTCTCTCCCTCTTTCTCCCTCTCTCTCCTCTCCCTCCCTCCCTCTCTCTTTTAGAAGCTTTACACCTGCCATCCTGCCTACAGTATGTGATGATATCACAATGTCTCTCTTACATCACAGACAGGCTGACATCATCACACAGGCTGGCGGCCAGCAAGAGACAGAAATGCAGATAGAGACACACTGACAAATACATACACTGTAGGCACAGGCACCATGCGGCTTCTGCACCATAAAAGTTCATTTGAATCAAAAATAATGTCATCTTTTAAGTGAGGCGCTATTGAAATCTTGGGGGTCTAAGTGTCAAGACAATCTTGACATAAAACGGAGGCATCATTTTCAATCATTCAATAATGATGTGGTTTTGGATGACAGTATTCTATGAGATATCATGGGAAAATAATAGGAGACATAATGGAAATACAGTATCGTCCAATTTGTGACCATAATGGGAATATACATAGCGCTTCCTTCACAGGAAATAATACATGTGACATAACGGGAATGTAGTAAGTATGTGGGTTTGGCTGGGATTATCCTACATCCTGCAGGGATATAATAACTGGGAAAACGCTATATTTGATACCGCCACGTTGTGGGATGAGCGAGTAAACATTGCATGTCATTTCCCAGAATCCCTTGCTGCAGTGGGAGCACTGTATGCTACTGTACTGTAGGTGATAATGGTTGAAATATATATATATATATATATATATATATATATATAGATATATAGATATATATATATCTATATATATATATATATATATATATATATATATATATATATATATATATATATATATACATACACATCAACCAGTACAATAATTTAAAAGGGGGGAATTAAAATGGTTGAAGTGGATAATGACAAGTATATACCGATCCAAAAAAACAACTCCTGAGCATGTATGTACTGCTTACATGGATGTACTATTAGCATGTACAGTGTTGTTTGTTACTGCAGTTACCAATTTATTTCCATTTTAAATATTTAATTTCTCTGAAATGGTGCAAGCAAATTGTATGAAAAGTTGCAAACGAATACATGAATGTTTTGTATCCAGAGTCAGGGGGATGAGATGAGATGGGGTCATGTTCATACAGTATTTGAACTGTACATTACTAAAAGAAGGCTTTTTTTCTATGCAGATACAGTATAGTGTTTCAAACACATGCTATACACACGTACACACACATACACATACACATACACACACACACACACACACACACACACACGAGGTAATGTAAAGATGTGGGTGAACAGAGCGAAAAAGATTGTACTAGAAACGCTTATTAACATCAAAGGAATGGGCCTAAAGCAAAAGTTTGAACAGCAGCAGCAGCTGCAGTACCCCTGATATCTATGGATGGGACAGATACCCCCTGCAGGCAGACGCAAGCACGCACGCACGCACGCACGCACGCACACACACACACACAGGGAGGGGTCTGTAGTGTGACAGAGCACACCAGCTTCGCCACCAGGCACTCCTTCTTGAATTAAATAAAACTATCTCCTTACCTCTTTCTGGATGCCCCCTCTTTACCAACAAGAGGGACAGGACCAGCTCTCCTCAGCTTCCATTTTCCTCTTCCTTTCCTCTCTCCCTTGAAAACTTTCTGCACCTGAGACAGTGGGAGGGAGGGAGATAGAGCATGAAACAGCACCCCAAATCCTGTCCCATTACAAGCAGCACAGGCTTCTGTCCCTCTACTCCTCTGCCTACAGTCATTTGCATGGGAGGGAGGAGCTGCTTGCTCTCTCTCTCCCTCTTTCTCCCTCTCTCTCCTCTCCCTCCCTCCCTCTCTCTTTTAGAAGCTTTACACCTGCCATCCTGCCTACAGTATGTGATGATATCACAATGTCTCTCTTACATCACAGACAGGCTGACATCATCACACAGGCTGGCGGCCAGCAAGAGACAGAAATGCAGATAGAGACACACTGACAAATACATACACTGTAGGCACAGGCACCATGCGGCTTCTGCACCATAAAAGTTCATTTGAATCAAAAATAATGTCATCTTTTAAGTGAGGCGCTATTGAAATCTTGGGGGTCTAAGTGTCAAGACAATCTTGACATAAAACGGAGGCATCATTTTCAATCATTCAATAATGATGTGGTTTTGGATGACAGTATTCTATGAGATATCATGGGAAAATAATAGGAGACATAATGGAAATACAGTATCGTCCAATTTGTGACCATAATGGGAATATACATAGCGCTTCCTTCACAGGAAATAATACATGTGACATAACGGGAATGTAGTAAGTATGTGGGTTTGGCTGGGATTATCCTACATCCTGCAGGGATATAATAACTGGGAAAACGCTATATTTGATACCGCCACGTTGTGGGATGAGCGAGTAAACATTGCATGTCATTTCCCAGAATCCCTTGCTGCAGTGGGAGCACTGTATGCTACTGTACTGTAGGTGATAATGGTTGAAATATATATATATATATATATATATATATATAGATATATAGATATATAGATATATATATCTATATATATATATATATATATATATATATATATATATATATATATATATATATATATATACATACACATCAACCAGTACAATAATTTAAAAGGGGGGAATTAAAATGGTTGAAGTGGATAATGACAAGTATATACCGATCCAAAAAAACAACTCCTGAGCATGTATGTACTGCTTACATGGATGTACTATTAGCATGTACAGTGTTGTTTGTTACTGCAGTTACCAATTTATTTCCATTTTAAATATTTAATTTCTCTGAAATGGTGCAAGCAAATTGTATGAAAAGTTGCAAACGAATACATGAATGTTTTGTATCCAGAGTCAGGGGGATGAGATGAGATGGGGTCATGTTCATACAGTATTTGAACTGTACATTACTAAAAGAAGGCTTTTTTTCTATGCAGATACAGTATAGTGTTTCAAACACATGCTATACACACGTACACACACATACACATACACACACACACACACACACACACACACACACACACACACACACACACACACACGAGGTAATGTAAAGATGTGGGTGAACAGAGCGAAAAAGATTGTACTAGAAACGCTTATTAACATCAAAGGAATGGGCCTAAAGCAAAAGTTTGAACAGCAGCAGCAGCTGCAGTACCCCTGATATCTATGGATGGGACAGATACCCCCTGCAGGCAGACGCAAGCACGCACGCACGCACGCACACACACACACACAGGGAGGGGTCTGTAGTGTGACAGAGCACACCAGCTTCGCCACCAGGCACTCCTTCTTGAATTAAAATAAAACTATCTCCTTACCTCTTTCTGGATGCCCCCTCTTTACCAACAAGAGGGACAGGACCAGCTCTCCTCAGCTTCCATTTTCCTCTTCCTTTCCTCTCTCCCTTGAAAACTTTCTGCACCTGAGACAGTGGGAGGGAGGGAGATAGAGCATGAAACAGCACCCCAAATCCTGTCCCATTACAAGCAGCACAGGCTTCTGTCCCTCTACTCCTCTGCCTACAGTCATTTGCATGGGAGGGAGGAGCTGCTTGCTCTCTCTCTCCCTCTTTCTCCCTCTCTCTCCTCTACCTCCCTCCCTCTCTCTTTTAGAAGCTTTACACCTGCCATCCTGCCTACAGTATGTGATGATATCACAATGTCTCTCTTACATCACAGACAGGCTGACATCATCACACAGGCTGGCGGCCAGCAAGAGACAGAAATGCAGATAGAGACACACTGACAAATACATACACTGTAGGCACAGGCACCATGCGGCTTCTGCACCATAAAAGTTCATTTGAATCAAAAATAATGTCATCTTTTAAGTGAGGCGCTATTGAAATCTTGGGGGTCTAAGTGTCAAGACAATCTTGACATAAAACGGAGGCATCATTTTCAATCATTCAATAATGATGTGGTTTTGGATGACAGTATTCTATGAGATATCATGGGAAAATAATAGGAGACATAATGGAAATACAGTATCGTCCAATTTGTGACCATAATGGGAATATACATAGCGCTTCCTTCACAGGAAATAATACATGTGACATAACGGGAATGTAGTAAGTATGTGGGTTTGGCTGGGATTATCCTACATCCTGCAGGGATACAATAACTGGGAAAACGCTATATTTGATACCGCCACGTTGTGGGATGAGCGAGTAAACATTGCATGTCATTTCCCAGAATCCCTTGCTGCAGTGGGAGCACTGTATGCTACTGTACTGTAGGTGATAATGGTTGAAATATATATATATATATATATATATATATATAGATATATAGATATATATATCTATATATATATATATATATATATATATATACATACACATCAACCAGTACAATAATTTAAAAGGGGGGAATTAAAATGGTTGAAGTGGATAATGACAAGTATATACCGATCCAAAAAAACAACTCCTGAGCATGTATGTACTGCTTACATGGATGTACTATTAGCATGTACAGTGTTGTTTGTTACTGCAGTTACCAATTTATTTCCATTTTAAATATTTAATTTCTCTGAAATGGTGCAAGCAAATTGTATGAAAAGTTGCAAACGAATACATGAATGTTTTGTATCCAGAGTCAGGGGGATGAGATGAGATGGGGTCATGTTCATACAGTATTTGAACTGTACATTACTAAAAGAAGGCTTTTTTTCTATGCAGATACAGTATAGTGTTTCAAACACATGCTATACACACGTACACACACATACACACACACACACACACACACACACACACACACACACACACACACACACACACACACACACACGAGGTAATGTAAAGATGTGGGTGAACAGAGCGAAAAAGATTGTACTAGAAACGCTTATTAACATCAAAGGAATGGGCCTAAAGCAAAAGTTTGAACAGCAGCAGCAGCTGCAGTACCCCTGATATCTATGGATGGGACAGATACCCCCTGCAGACGCACGCACGCACGCACGCACACACACACACACAGGGAGGGGTCTGTAGTGTGACAGAGCACACCAGCTTCGCCACCAGGCACTCCTTCTTGAATTAAAATAAAACTATCTCCTTACCTCTTTCTGGATGCCCCCTCTTTACCAACAAGAGGGACAGGACCAGCTCTCCTCAGCTTCCATTTTCCTCTTCCTTTCCTCTCTCCCTTGAAAACTTTCTGCACCTGAGACAGTGGGAGGGAGGGAGATAGAGCATGAAACAGCACCCCAAATCCTGTCCCATTACAAGCAGCACAGGCTTCTGTCCCTCTACTCCTCTGCCTACAGTCATTTGCATGGGAGGGAGGAGCTGCTTGCTCTCTCTCTCCCTCTTTCTCCCTCTCTCTCCTCTACCTCCCTCCCTCTCTCTTTTAGAAGCTTTACACCTGCCATCCTGCCTACAGTATGTGATGATATCACAATGTCTCTCTTACATCACAGACAGGCTGACATCATCACACAGGCTGGCGGCCAGCAAGAGACAGAAATGCAGATAGAGACACACTGACAAATACATACACTGTAGGCACAGGCACCATGCGGCTTCTGCACCATAAAAGTTCATTTGAATCAAAAATAATGTCATCTTTTAAGTGAGGCGCTATTGAAATCTTGGGGGTCTAAGTGTCAAGACAATCTTGACATAAAACGGAGGCATCATTTTCAATCATTCAATAATGATGTGGTTTTGGATGACAGTATTCTATGAGATATCATGGGAAAATAATAGGAGACATAATGGAAATACAGTATCGTCCAATTTGTGACCATAATGGGAATATACATAGCGCTTCCTTCACAGGAAATAATACATGTGACATAACGGGAATGTAGTAAGTATGTGGGTTTGGCTGGGATTATCCTACATCCTGCAGGGATACAATAACTGGGAAAACGCTATATTTGATACCGCCACGTTGTGGGATGAGCGAGTAAACATTGCATGTCATTTCCCAGAATCCCTTGCTGCAGTGGGAGCACTGTATGCTACTGTACTGTAGGTGATAATGGTTGAAATATATATATATATATATATATATATATATATATATATAGATATATAGATATATATATCTATATATATATATATATATATATATATATATATATATACATACACATCAACCAGTACAATAATTTAAAAGGGGGGAATTAAAATGGTTGAAGTGGATAATGACAAGTATATACCGATCCAAAAAAACAACTCCTGAGCATGTATGTACTGCTTACATGGATGTACTATTAGCATGTACAGTGTTGTTTGTTACTGCAGTTACCAATTTATTTCCATTTTAAATATTTAATTTCTCTGAAATGGTGCAAGCAAATTGTATGAAAAGTTGCAAACGAATACATGAATGTTTTGTATCCAGAGTCAGGGGGATGAGATGAGATGGGGTCATGTTCATACAGTATTTGAACTGTACATTACTAAAAGAAGGCTTTTTTTCTATGCAGATACAGTATAGTGTTTCAAACACATGCTATACACACGTACACACACGTACACACACATACACATACACACACACACACACACACACACACACGAGGTAATGTAAAGATGTAAGATGTGGGTGAACAGAGCGAAAAAGATTGTACTAGAAACGCTTATTAACATCAAAGGAATGGGCCTAAAGCAAAAGTTTGAACAGCAGCAGCAGCTGCAGTACCCCTGATATCTATGGATGGGACAGATACCCCCTGCAGGCAGACGCACGCACGCACACACACACACACAGGGAGGGGTCTGTAGTGTGACAGAGCACACCAGCTTCGCCACCAGGCACTCCTTCTTGAATTAAAATAAAACTATCTCCTTACCTCTTTCTGGATGCCCCCTCTTTACCAACAAGAGGGACAGGACCAGCTCTCCTCAGCTTCCATTTTCCTCTTCCTTTCCTCTCTCCCTTGAAAACTTTCTGCACCTGAGACAGTGGGAGGGAGGGAGATAGAGCATGAAACAACACCCCAAATCCTGTCCCATTACAAGCAGCACAGGCTTCTGTCCCTCTACTCCTCTGCCTACAGTCATTTGCATGGGAGGGAGGAGCTGCTTGCTCTCTCTCTCCCTCTTTCTCCCTCTCTCTCCTCTCCCTCCCTCCCTCTCTCTTTTAGAAGCTTTACACCTGCCATCCTGCCTACAGTATGTGATGATATCACAATGTCTCTCTTACATCACAGACAGGCTGACATCATCACACAGGCTGGCGGCCAGCAAGAGACAGAAATGCAGATAGAGACACACTGACAAATACATACACTGTAGGCACAGGCACCATGCGGCTTCTGCACCATAAAAGTTCATTTGAATCAAAAATAATGTCATCTTTTAAGTGAGGCGCTATTGAAATCTTGGGGGTCTAAGTGTCAAGACAATCTTGACATAAAACGGAGGCATCATTTTCAATCATTCAATAATGATGTGGTTTTGGATGACAGTATTCTATGAGATATCATGGGAAAATAATAGGAGACATAATGGAAATACAGTATCGTCCAATTTGTGACCATAATGGGAATATACATAGCGCTTCCTTCACAGGAAATAATACATGTGACATAACGGGAATGTAGTAAGTATGTGGGTTTGGCTGGGATTATCCTACATCCTGCAGGGATATAATAACTGGGAAAACGCTATATTTGATACCGCCACGTTGTGGGATGAGCGAGTAAACATTGCATGTCATTTCCCAGAATCCCTTGCTGCAGTGGGAGCACTGTATGCTACTGTACTGTAGGTGATAATGGTTGAAATATATATATATATATATATATATAGATATATATATCTATATATATATATATATATATATATATATATATATATACATACACATCAACCAGTACAATAATTTAAAAGGGGGGAATTAAAATGGTTGAAGTGGATAATGACAAGTATATACCGATCCAAAAAAACAACTCCTGAGCATGTATGTACTGCTTACATGGATGTACTATTAGCATGTACAGTGTTGTTTGTTACTGCAGTTACCAATTTATTTCCATTTTAAATATTTAATTTCTCTGAAATGGTGCAAGCAAATTGTATGAAAAGTTGCAAACGAATACATGAATGTTTTGTATCCAGAGTCAGGGGGATGAGATGAGATGGGGTCATGTTCATACAGTATTTGAACTGTACATTACTAAAAGAAGGCTTTTTTTCTATGCAGATACAGTATAGTGTTTCAAACACATGCTATACACACGTACACACACATACACATACACACACACACACACACACACACACACACACGAGGTAATGTAAAGATGTGGGTGAACAGAGCGAAAAAGATTGTACTAGAAACGCTTATTAACATCAAAGGAATGGGCCTAAAGCAAAAGTTTGAACAGCAGCAGCAGCTGCAGTACCCCTGATATCTATGGATGGGACAGATACCCCCTGCAGGCAGACGCACGCACGCACGCACGCACACACACACACACAGGGAGGGGTCTGTAGTGTGACAGAGCACACCAGCTTCGCCACCAGGCACTCCTTCTTGAATTAAAATAAAACTATCTCCTTACCTCTTTCTGGATGCCCCCTCTTTACCAACAAGAGGGACAGGACCAGCTCTCCTCAGCTTCCATTTTCCTCTTCCTTTCCTCTCTCCCTTGAAAACTTTCTGCACCTGAGACAGTGGGAGGGAGGGAGATAGAGCATGAAACAGCACCCCAAATCCTGTCCCATTACAAGCAGCACAGGCTTCTGTCCCTCTACTCCTCTGCCTACAGTCATTTGCATGGGAGGGAGGAGCTGCTTGCTCTCTCTCTCCCTCTTTCTCCCTCTCTCTCCTCTCCCTCCCTCCCTCTCTCTTTTAGAAGCTTTACACCTGCCATCCTGCCTACAGTATGTGATGATATCACAATGTCTCTCTTACATCACAGACAGGCTGACATCATCACACAGGCTGGCGGCCAGCAAGAGACAGAAATGCAGATAGAGACACACTGACAAATACATACACTGTAGGCACAGGCACCATGCGGCTTCTGCACCATAAAAGTTCATTTGAATCAAAAATAATGTCATCTTTTAAGTGAGGCGCTATTGAAATCTTGGGGGTCTAAGTGTCAAGACAATCTTGACATAAAACGGAGGCATCATTTTCAATCATTCAATAATGATGTGGTTTTGGATGACAGTATTCTATGAGATATCATGGGAAAATAATAGGAGACATAATGGAAATACAGTATCGTCCAATTTGTGACCATAATGGGAATATACATAGCGCTTCCTTCACAGGAAATAATACATGTGACATAACGGGAATGTAGTAAGTATGTGGGTTTGGCTGGGATTATCCTACATCCTGCAGGGATATAATAACTGGGAAAACGCTATATTTGATACCGCCACGTTGTGGGATGAGCGAGTAAACATTGCATGTCATTTCCCAGAATCCCTTGCTGCAGTGGGAGCACTGTATGCTACTGTACTGTAGGTGATAATGGTTGAAATATATATATATATATATATATATATATATAGATATATAGATATATATATCTATATATATATATATATATATATATATATATATATATATATATACATACACATCAACCAGTACAATAATTTAAAAGGGGGGAATTAAAATGGTTGAAGTGGATAATGACAAGTATATACCGATCCAAAAAAACAACTCCTGAGCATGTATGTACTGCTTACATGGATGTACTATTAGCATGTACAGTGTTGTTTGTTACTGCAGTTACCAATTTATTTCCATTTTAAATATTTAATTTCTCTGAAATGGTGCAAGCAAATTGTATGAAAAGTTGCAAACGAATACATGAATGTTTTGTATCCAGAGTCAGGGGGATGAGATGAGATGGGGTCATGTTCATACAGTATTTGAACTGTACATTACTAAAAGAAGGCTTTTTTTCTATGCAGATACAGTATAGTGTTTCAAACACATGCTATACACACGTACACACACATACACATACACACACACACACACACACACACACACACACGAGGTAATGTAAAGATGTGGGTGAACAGAGCGAAAAAGATTGTACTAGAAACGCTTATTAACATCAAAGGAATGGGCCTAAAGCAAAAGTTTGAACAGCAGCAGCAGCTGCAGTACCCCTGATATCTATGGATGGGACAGATACCCCCTGCAGGCAGACGCACGCACGCACGCACGCACGCACGCACACACACACACACAGGGAGGGGTCTGTAGTGTGACAGAGCACACCAGCTTCGCCACCAGGCACTCCTTCTTGAATTAAAATAAAACTATCTCCTTACCTCTTTCTGGATGCCCCCTCTTTACCAACAAGAGGGACAGGACCAGCTCTCCTCAGCTTCCATTTTCCTCTTCCTTTCCTCTCTCCCTTGAAAACTTTCTGCACCTGAGACAGTGGGAGGGAGGGAGATAGAGCATGAAACAGCACCCCAAATCCTGTCCCATTACAAGCAGCACAGGCTTCTGTCCCTCTACTCCTCTGCCTACAGTCATTTGCATGGGAGGGAGGAGCTGCTTGCTCTCTCTCTCCCTCTTTCTCCCTCTCTCTCCTCTCCCTCCCTCCCTCTCTCTTTTAGAAGCTTTACACCTGCCATCCTGCCTACAGTATGTGATGATATCACAATGTCTCTCTTACATCACAGACAGGCTGACATCATCACACAGGCTGGCGGCCAGCAAGAGACAGAAATGCAGATAGAGACACACTGACAAATACATACACTGTAGGCACAGGCACCATGCGGCTTCTGCACCATAAAAGTTCATTTGAATCAAAAATAATGTCATCTTTTAAGTGAGGCGCTATTGAAATCTTGGGGGTCTAAGTGTCAAGACAATCTTGACATAAAACGGAGGCATCATTTTCAATCATTCAATAATGATGTGGTTTTGGATGACAGTATTCTATGAGATATCATGGGAAAATAATAGGAGACATAATGGAAATACAGTATCGTCCAATTTGTGACCATAATGGGAATATACATAGCGCTTCCTTCACAGGAAATAATACATGTGACATAACGGGAATGTAGTAAGTATGTGGGTTTGGCTGGGATTATCCTACATCCTGCAGGGATATAATAACTGGGAAAACGCTATATTTGATACCGCCACGTTGTGGGATGAGCGAGTAAACATTGCATGTCATTTCCCAGAATCCCTTGCTGCAGTGGGAGCACTGTATGCTACTGTACTGTAGGTGATAATGGTTGAAATATATATATATATATATATATATATAGATATATAGATATATATATCTATATATCTATATATATATATATATATATATATATATATATATATATATATATATATATATATATATACACATACACATCAACCAGTACAATAATTTAAAAGGGGGGAATTAAAATGGTTGAAGTGGATAATGACAAGTATATACCGATCCAAAAAAACAACTCCTGAGCATGTATGTACTGCTTACATGGATGTACTATTAGCATGTACAGTGTTGTTTGTTACTGCAGTTACCAATTTATTTCCATTTTAAATATTTAATTTCTCTGAAATGGTGCAAGCAAATTGTATGAAAAGTTGCAAACGAATACATGAATGTTTTGTATCCAGAGTCAGGGGGATGAGATGAGATGGGGTCATGTTCATACAGTATTTGAACTGTACATTACTAAAAGAAGGCTTTTTTTCTATGCAGATACAGTATAGTGTTTCAAACACATGCTATACACACGTACACACACATACACATACACACACACACACACACACACACACACGAGGTAATGTAAAGATGTGGGTGAACAGAGCGAAAAAGATTGTACTAGAAACGCTTATTAACATCAAAGGAATGGGCCTAAAGCAAAAGTTTGAACAGCAGCAGCAGCTGCAGTACCCCTGATATCTATGGATGGGACAGATACCCCCTGCAGACGCACGCACGCACGCACGCACACACACACACACAGGGAGGGGTCTGTAGTGTGACAGAGCACACCAGCTTCGCCACCAGGCACTCCTTCTTGAATTAAAATAAAACTATCTCCTTACCTCTTTCTGGATGCCCCCTCTTTACCAACAAGAGGGACAGGACCAGCTCTCCTCAGCTTCCATTTTCCTCTTCCTTTCCTCTCTCCCTTGAAAACTTTCTGCACCTGAGACAGTGGGAGGGAGGGAGATAGAGCATGAAACAGCACCCCAAATCCTGTCCCATTACAAGCAGCACAGGCTTCTGTCCCTCTACTCCTCTGCCTACAGTCATTTGCATGGGAGGGAGGAGCTGCTTGCTCTCTCTCTCCCTCTTTCTCCCTCTCTCTCCTCTCCCTCCCTCCCTCTCTCTTTTAGAAGCTTTACACCTGCCATCCTGCCTACAGTATGTGATGATATCACAATGTCTCTCTTACATCACAGACAGGCTGACATCATCACACAGGCTGGCGGCCAGCAAGAGACAGAAATGCAGATAGAGACACACTGACAAATACATACACTGTAGGCACAGGCACCATGCGGCTTCTGCACCATAAAAGTTCATTTGAATCAAAAATAATGTCATCTTTTAAGTGAGGCGCTATTGAAATCTTGGGGGTCTAAGTGTCAAGACAATCTTGACATAAAACGGAGGCATCATTTTCAATCATTCAATAATGATGTGGTTTTGGATGACAGTATTCTATGAGATATCATGGGAAAATAATAGGAGACATAATGGAAATACAGTATCGTCCAATTTGTGACCATAATGGGAATATACATAGCGCTTCCTTCACAGGAAATAATACATGTGACATAACGGGAATGTAGTAAGTATGTGGGTTTGGCTGGGATTATCCTACATCCTGCAGGGATATAATAACTGGGAAAACGCTATATTTGATACCGCCACGTTGTGGGATGAGCGAGTAAACATTGCATGTCATTTCCCAGAATCCCTTGCTGCAGTGGGAGCACTGTATGCTACTGTACTGTAGGTGATAATGGTTGAAATATATATATATATATATATATATATATAGATATATAGATATATATCTATATATATATATATATATATATATATACACATCAACCAGTACAATAATTTAAAAGGGGGGAATTAAAATGGTTGAAGTGGATAATGACAAGTATATACCGATCCAAAAAAACAACTCCTGAGCATGTATGTACTGCTTACATGGATGTACTATTAGCATGTACAGTGTTGTTTGTTACTGCAGTTACCAATTTATTTCCATTTTAAATATTTAATTTCTCTGAAATGGTGCAAGCAAATTGTATGAAAAGTTGCAAACGAATACATGAATGTTTTGTATCCAGAGTCAGGGGGATGAGATGAGATGGGGTCATGTTCATACAGTATTTGAACTGTACATTACTAAAAGAAGGCTTTTTTTCTATGCAGATACAGTATAGTGTTTCAAACACATGCTATACACACGTACACACACATACACATACATACACACACACACACACACACACACGAGGTAATGTAAAGATGTGGGTGAACAGAGCGAAAAAGATTGTACTAGAAACGCTTATTAACATCAAAGGAATGGGCCTAAAGCAAAAGTTTGAACAGCAGCAGCAGCTGCAGTACCCCTGATATCTATGGATGGGACAGATACCCCCTGCAGGCAGACGCACGCACGCACGCACGCACACACACACACACACACAGGGAGGGGTCTGTAGTGTGACAGAGCACACCAGCTTCGCCACCAGGCACTCCTTCTTGAATTAAAATAAAACTATCTCCTTACCTCTTTCTGGATGCCCCCTCTTTACCAACAAGAGGGACAGGACCAGCTCTCCTCAGCTTCCATTTTCCTCTTCCTTTCCTCTCTCCCTTGAAAACTTTCTGCACCTGAGACAGTGGGAGGGAGGGAGATAGAGCATGAAACAGCACCCCAAATCCTGTCCCATTACAAGCAGCACAGGCTTCTGTCCCTCTACTCCTCTGCCTACAGTCATTTGCATGGGAGGGAGGAGCTGCTTGCTCTCTCTCTCCCTCTTTCTCCCTCTCTCTCCTCTCCCTCCCTCCCTCTCTCTTTTAGAAGCTTTACACCTGCCATCCTGCCTACAGTATGTGATGATATGACAATGTCTCTCTTACATCACAGACAGGCTGACATCATCACACAGGCTGGCGGCCAGCAAGAGACAGAAATGCAGATAGAGACACACTGACAAATACATACACTGTAGGCACAGGCACCATGCGGCTTCTGCACCATAAAAGTTCATTTGAATCAAAAATAATGTCATCTTTTAAGTGAGGCGCTATTGAAATCTTGGGGGTCTAAGTGTCAAGACAATCTTGACATAAAACGGAGGCATCATTTTCAATCATTCAATAATGATGTGGTTTTGGATGACAGTATTCTATGAGATATCATGGGAAAATAATAGGAGACATAATGGAAATACAGTATCGTCCAATTTGTGACCATAATGGGAATATACATAGCGCTTCCTTCACAGGAAATAATACATGTGACATAACGGGAATGTAGTAAGTATGTGGGTTTGGCTGGGATTATCCTACATCCTGCAGGGATATAATAACTGGGAAAACGCTATATTTGATACCGCCACGTTGTGGGATGAGCGAGTAAACATTGCATGTCATTTCCCAGAATCCCTTGCTGCAGTGGGAGCACTGTATGCTACTGTACTGTAGGTGATAATGGTTGAAATATATATATAGATATATAGATATATATATCTATATATATATATATATATATATATATATATATATATATATATATAGATATATATATCTATATATCTATATATATATTTCAACCATTATCACCTACAGTATACATATATATATATACATACACATCAACCAGTACAATAATTTAAAAGGGGGGAATTAAAATGGTTGAAGTGGATAATGACAAGTATATACCGATCCAAAAAAACAACTCCTGAGCATGTATGTACTGCTTACATGGATGTACTATTAGCATGTACAGTGTTGTTTGTTACTGCAGTTACCAATTTATTTCCATTTTAAATATTTAATTTCTCTGAAATGGTGCAAGCAAATTGTATGAAAAGTTGCAAACGAATACATGAATGTTTTGTATCCAGAGTCAGGGGGATGAGATGAGATGGGGTCATGTTCATACAGTATTTGAACTGTACATTACTAAAAGAAGGCTTTTTTTCTATGCAGATACAGTATAGTGTTTCAAACACATGCTATACACACGTACACACACATACACATACACACACACACACACACACACACGAGGTAATGTAAAGATGTGGGTGAACAGAGCGAAAAAGATTGTACTAGAAACGCTTATTAACATCAAAGGAATGGGCCTAAAGCAAAAGTTTGAACAGCAGCAGCAGCTGCAGTACCCCTGATATCTATGGATGGGACAGATACCCCCTGCAGGCAGACGCACGCACGCACGCACGCACGCACACACACACACACACAGGGAGGGGTCTGTAGTGTGACAGAGCACACCAGCTTCGCCACCAGGCACTCCTTCTTGAATTAAAATAAAACTATCTCCTTACCTCTTTCTGGATGCCCCCTCTTTACCAACAAGAGGGACAGGACCAGCTCTCCTCAGCTTCCATTTTCCTCTTCCTTTCCTCTCTCCCTTGAAAACTTTCTGCACCTGAGACAGTGGGAGGGAGGGAGATAGAGCATGAAACAGCACCCCAAATCCTGTCCCATTACAAGCAGCACAGGCTTCTGTCCCTCTACTCCTCTGCCTACAGTCATTTGCATGGGAGGGAGGAGCTGCTTGCTCTCTCTCTCCCTCTTTCTCCCTCTCTCTCCTCTCCCTCCCTCCCTCTCTCTTTTAGAAGCTTTACACCTGCCATCCTGCCTACAGTATGTGATGATATCACAATGTCTCTCTTACATCACAGACAGGCTGACATCATCACACAGGCTGGCGGCCAGCAAGAGACAGAAATGCAGATAGAGACACACTGACAAATACATACACTGTAGGCACAGGCACCATGCGGCTTCTGCACCATAAAAGTTCATTTGAATCAAAAATAATGTCATCTTTTAAGTGAGGCGCTATTGAAATCTTGGGGGTCTAAGTGTCAAGACAATCTTGACATAAAACGGAGGCATCATTTTCAATCATTCAATAATGATGTGGTTTTGGATGACAGTATTCTATGAGATATCATGGGAAAATAATAGGAGACATAATGGAAATACAGTATCGTCCAATTTGTGACCATAATGGGAATATACATAGCGCTTCCTTCACAGGAAATAATACATGTGACATAACGGGAATGTAGTAAGTATGTGGGTTTGGCTGGGATTATCCTACATCCTGCAGGGATATAATAACTGGGAAAACGCTATATTTGATACCGCCACGTTGTGGGATGAGCGAGTAAACATTGCATGTCATTTCCCAGAATCCCTTGCTGCAGTGGGAGCACTGTATGCTACTGTACTGTAGGTGATAATGGTTGAAATATATATATATATATATATATATATATATATATATATAGATATATAGATATATATATCTATATATATATATATATATATATATATACATACACATCAACCAGTACAATAATTTAAAAGGGGGGAATTAAAATGGTTGAAGTGGATAATGACAAGTATATACCGATCCAAAAAAACAACTCCTGAGCATGTATGTACTGCTTACATGGATGTACTATTAGCATGTACAGTGTTGTTTGTTACTGCAGTTACCAATTTATTTCCATTTTAAATATTTAATTTCTCTGAAATGGTGCAAGCAAATTGTATGAAAAGTTGCAAACGAATACATGAATGTTTTGTATCCAGAGTCAGGGGGATGAGATGAGATGGGGTCATGTTCATACAGTATTTGAACTGTACATTACTAAAAGAAGGCTTTTTTTCTATGCAGATACAGTATAGTGTTTCAAACACATGCTATACACACGTACACACACATACACATACACACACACACACACACACACACACACACACACACGAGGTAATGTAAAGATGTGGGTGAACAGAGCGAAAAAGATTGTACTAGAAACGCTTATTAACATCAAAGGAATGGGCCTAAAGCAAAAGTTTGAACAGCAGCAGCAGCTGCAGTACCCCTGATATCTATGGATGGGACAGATACCCCCTGCAGGCAGACGCAAGCACGCACGCACGCACGCACGCACGCACACACACACACACAGGGAGGGGTCTGTAGTGTGACAGAGCACACCAGCTTCGCCACCAGGCACTCCTTCTTGAATTAAATAAAACTATCTCCTTACCTCTTTCTGGATGCCCCCTCTTTACCAACAAGAGGGACAGGACCAGCTCTCCTCAGCTTCCATTTTCCTCTTCCTTTCCTCTCTCCCTTGAAAACTTTCTGCACCTGAGACAGTGGGAGGGAGGGAGATAGAGCATGAAACAGCACCCCAAATCCTGTCCCATTACAAGCAGCACAGGCTTCTGTCCCTCTACTCCTCTGCCTACAGTCATTTGCATGGGAGGGAGGAGCTGCTTGCTCTCTCTCTCCCTCTTTCTCCCTCTCTCTCCTCTCCCTCCCTCCCTCTCTCTTTTAGAAGCTTTACACCTGCCATCCTGCCTACAGTATGTGATGATATCACAATGTCTCTCTTACATCACAGACAGGCTGACATCATCACACAGGCTGGCGGCCAGCAAGAGACAGAAATGCAGATAGAGACACACTGACAAATACATACACTGTAGGCACAGGCACCATGCGGCTTCTGCACCATAAAAGTTCATTTGAATCAAAAATAATGTCATCTTTTAAGTGAGGCGCTATTGAAATCTTGGGGGTCTAAGTGTCAAGACAATCTTGACATAAAACGGAGGCATCATTTTCAATCATTCAATAATGATGTGGTTTTGGATGACAGTATTCTATGAGATATCATGGGAAAATAATAGGAGACATAATGGAAATACAGTATCGTCCAATTTGTGACCATAATGGGAATATACATAGCGCTTCCTTCACAGGAAATAATACATGTGACATAACGGGAATGTAGTAAGTATGTGGGTTTGGCTGGGATTATCCTACATCCTGCAGGGATATAATAACTGGGAAAACGCTATATTTGATACCGCCACGTTGTGGGATGAGCGAGTAAACATTGCATGTCATTTCCCAGAATCCCTTGCTGCAGTGGGAGCACTGTATGCTACTGTACTGTAGGTGATAATGGTTGAAATATATATATATATATATATATATATATATAGATATATAGATATATAGATATATATATCTATATATATATATATATATATATATATATATATATATACATACACATCAACCAGTACAATAATTTAAAAGGGGGGAATTAAAATGGTTGAAGTGGATAATGACAAGTATATACCGATCCAAAAAAACAACTCCTGAGCATGTATGTACTGCTTACATGGATGTACTATTAGCATGTACAGTGTTGTTTGTTACTGCAGTTACCAATTTATTTCCATTTTAAATATTTAATTTCTCTGAAATGGTGCAAGCAAATTGTATGAAAAGTTGCAAACGAATACATGAATGTTTTGTATCCAGAGTCAGGGGGATGAGATGAGATGGGGTCATGTTCATACAGTATTTGAACTGTACATTACTAAAAGAAGGCTTTTTTTCTATGCAGATACAGTATAGTGTTTCAAACACATGCTATACACACGTACACACACATACACATACACACACACACACACACACACACACACACACACACACACGAGGTAATGTAAAGATGTGGGTGAACAGAGCGAAAAAGATTGTACTAGAAACGCTTATTAACATCAAAGGAATGGGCCTAAAGCAAAAGTTTGAACAGCAGCAGCAGCTGCAGTACCCCTGATATCTATGGATGGGACAGATACCCCCTGCAGGCAGACGCAAGCACGCACGCACGCACGCACACACACACACACAGGGAGGGGTCTGTAGTGTGACAGAGCACACCAGCTTCGCCACCAGGCACTCCTTCTTGAATTAAAATAAAACTATCTCCTTACCTCTTTCTGGATGCCCCCTCTTTACCAACAAGAGGGACAGGACCAGCTCTCCTCAGCTTCCATTTTCCTCTTCCTTTCCTCTCTCCCTTGAAAACTTTCTGCACCTGAGACAGTGGGAGGGAGGGAGATAGAGCATGAAACAGCACCCCAAATCCTGTCCCATTACAAGCAGCACAGGCTTCTGTCCCTCTACTCCTCTGCCTACAGTCATTTGCATGGGAGGGAGGAGCTGCTTGCTCTCTCTCTCCCTCTTTCTCCCTCTCTCTCCTCTACCTCCCTCCCTCTCTCTTTTAGAAGCTTTACACCTGCCATCCTGCCTACAGTATGTGATGATATCACAATGTCTCTCTTACATCACAGACAGGCTGACATCATCACACAGGCTGGCGGCCAGCAAGAGACAGAAATGCAGATAGAGACACACTGACAAATACATACACTGTAGGCACAGGCACCATGCGGCTTCTGCACCATAAAAGTTCATTTGAATCAAAAATAATGTCATCTTTTAAGTGAGGCGCTATTGAAATCTTGGGGGTCTAAGTGTCAAGACAATCTTGACATAAAACGGAGGCATCATTTTCAATCATTCAATAATGATGTGGTTTTGGATGACAGTATTCTATGAGATATCATGGGAAAATAATAGGAGACATAATGGAAATACAGTATCGTCCAATTTGTGACCATAATGGGAATATACATAGCGCTTCCTTCACAGGAAATAATACATGTGACATAACGGGAATGTAGTAAGTATGTGGGTTTGGCTGGGATTATCCTACATCCTGCAGGGATACAATAACTGGGAAAACGCTATATTTGATACCGCCACGTTGTGGGATGAGCGAGTAAACATTGCATGTCATTTCCCAGAATCCCTTGCTGCAGTGGGAGCACTGTATGCTACTGTACTGTAGGTGATAATGGTTGAAATATATATATATATATATATATATATATATCTATATATATATATATATATATATATATATATATATATACATACACATCAACCAGTACAATAATTTAAAAGGGGGGAATTAAAATGGTTGAAGTGGATAATGACAAGTATATACCGATCCAAAAAAACAACTCCTGAGCATGTATGTACTGCTTACATGGATGTACTATTAGCATGTACAGTGTTGTTTGTTACTGCAGTTACCAATTTATTTCCATTTTAAATATTTAATTTCTCTGAAATGGTGCAAGCAAATTGTATGAAAAGTTGCAAACGAATACATGAATGTTTTGTATCCAGAGTCAGGGGGATGAGATGAGATGGGGTCATGTTCATACAGTATTTGAACTGTACATTACTAAAAGAAGGCTTTTTTTCTATGCAGATACAGTATAGTGTTTCAAACACATGCTATACACACGTACACACACGTACACACACATACACATACACACACACACACACACACACACACACGAGGTAATGTAAAGATGTAAGATGTGGGTGAACAGAGCGAAAAAGATTGTACTAGAAACGCTTATTAACATCAAAGGAATGGGCCTAAAGCAAAAGTTTGAACAGCAGCAGCAGCTGCAGTACCCCTGATATCTATGGATGGGACAGATACCCCCTGCAGGCAGACGCACGCACGCACGCACGCACGCACGCACACACACACACACAGGGAGGGGTCTGTAGTGTGACAGAGCACACCAGCTTCGCCACCAGGCACTCCTTCTTGAATTAAAATAAAACTATCTCCTTACCTCTTTCTGGATGCCCCCTCTTTACCAACAAGAGGGACAGGACCAGCTCTCCTCAGCTTCCATTTTCCTCTTCCTTTCCTCTCTCCCTTGAAAACTTTCTGCACCTGAGACAGTGGGAGGGAGGGAGATAGAGCATGAAACAACACCCCAAATCCTGTCCCATTACAAGCAGCACAGGCTTCTGTCCCTCTACTCCTCTGCCTACAGTCATTTGCATGGGAGGGAGGAGCTGCTTGATCTCTCTCTCCCTCTTTCTCCCTCTCTCTCCTCTCCCTCCCTCCCTCTCTCTTTTAGAAGCTTTACACCTGCCATCCTGCCTACAGTATGTGATGATATCACAATGTCTCTCTTACATCACAGACAGGCTGACATCATCACACAGGCTGGCGGCCAGCAAGAGACAGAAATGCAGATAGAGACACACTGACAAATACATACACTGTAGGCACAGGCACCATGCGGCTTCTGCACCATAAAAGTTCATTTGAATCAAAAATAATGTCATCTTTTAAGTGAGGCGCTATTGAAATCTTGGGGGTCTAAGTGTCAAGACAATCTTGACATAAAACGGAGGCATCATTTTCAATCATTCAATAATGATGTGGTTTTGGATGACAGTATTCTATGAGATATCATGGGAAAATAATAGGAGACATAATGGAAATACAGTATCGTCCAATTTGTGACCATAATGGGAATATACATAGCGCTTCCTTCACAGGAAATAATACATGTGACATAACGGGAATGTAGTAAGTATGTGGGTTTGGCTGGGATTATCCTACATCCTGCAGGGATATAATAACTGGGAAAACGCTATATTTGATACCGCCACGTTGTGGGATGAGCGAGTAAACATTGCATGTCATTTCCCAGAATCCCTTGCTGCAGTGGGAGCACTGTATGCTACTGTACTGTAGGTGATAATGGTTGAAATATATATATATATATATATATATAGATATATATATCTATATATACACTGGCGACACACTTTATTCGAGCTCGGCTAGTCCCACGAATTCGGGTATACCCGGGTGTATTGAGGTTTGTGACTGTTTTCTGCCCGAGTGCATTGAGTTATTTTCCGGCAGGGATTGAAGCATTTTATTCCCGTTGGCTGCAATACTGCACACTACATATATATATACTGCATTACAATTCATGAATTTATGCCATCTGGTAGACACGCGAAGCATTGCAGCCTATTAAATCCTAATCATTATCATTTAACAGATCAGCCGCCCATCAGCCAGGCATGAACCCAGGCTGGGAAGGCAAACACAACGGGGCTTGTCAGAGGTGAGGAGCGGCGCATTCCAGGTATCTGCCAGGTACATACCGGGTATTTGCTCGAATAAAGTGTGTCGGTGCAGTATATATATATATATATATATATATATATATATATATATATACATACACATCAACCAGTACAATAATTTAAAAGGGGGGAATTAAAATGGTTGAAGTGGATAATGACAAGTATATACCGATCCAAAAAAACAACTCCTGAGCATGTATGTACTGCTTACATGGATGTACTATTAGCATGTACAGTGTTGTTTGTTACTGCAGTTACCAATTTATTTCCATTTTAAATATTTAATTTCTCTGAAATGGTGCAAGCAAATTGTATGAAAAGTTGCAAACGAATACATGAATGTTTTGTATCCAGAGTCAGGGGGATGAGATGAGATGGGGTCATGTTCATACAGTATTTGAACTGTACATTACTAAAAGAAGGCTTTTTTTCTATGCAGATACAGTATAGTGTTTCAAACACATGCTATACACACGTACACACACATACACATACACACACACACACACACACACACACACACACACACGAGGTAATGTAAAGATGTGGGTGAACAGAGCGAAAAAGATTGTACTAGAAACGCTTATTAACATCAAAGGAATGGGCCTAAAGCAAAAGTTTGAACAGCAGCAGCAGCTGCAGTACCCCTGATATCTATGGATGGGACAGATACCCCCTGCAGGCAGACGCACGCACGCACGCACACACACACACACAGGGAGGGGTCTGTAGTGTGACAGAGCACACCAGCTTCGCCACCAGGCACTCCTTCTTGAATTAAAATAAAACTATCTCCTTACCTCTTTCTGGATGCCCCCTCTTTACCAACAAGAGGGACAGGACCAGCTCTCCTCAGCTTCCATTTTCCTCTTCCTTTCCTCTCTCCCTTGAAAACTTTCTGCACCTGAGACAGTGGGAGGGAGGGAGATAGAGCATGAAACAGCACCCCAAATCCTGTCCCATTACAAGCAGCACAGGCTTCTGTCCCTCTACTCCTCTGCCTACAGTCATTTGCATGGGAGGGAGGAGCTGCTTGCTCTCTCTCTCCCTCTTTCTCCCTCTCTCTCCTCTCCCTCCCTCCCTCTCTCTTTTAGAAGCTTTACACCTGCCATCCTGCCTACAGTATGTGATGATATCACAATGTCTCTCTTACATCACAGACAGGCTGACATCATCACACAGGCTGGCGGCCAGCAAGAGACAGAAATGCAGATAGAGACACACTGACAAATACATACACTGTAGGCACAGGCACCATGCGGCTTCTGCACCATAAAAGTTCATTTGAATCAAAAATAATGTCATCTTTTAAGTGAGGCGCTATTGAAATCTTGGGGGTCTAAGTGTCAAGACAATCTTGACATAAAACGGAGGCATCATTTTCAATCATTCAATAATGATGTGGTTTTGGATGACAGTATTCTATGAGATATCATGGGAAAATAATAGGAGACATAATGGAAATACAGTATCGTCCAATTTGTGACCATAATGGGAATATACATAGCGCTTCCTTCACAGGAAATAATACATGTGACATAACGGGAATGTAGTAAGTATGTGGGTTTGGCTGGGATTATCCTACATCCTGCAGGGATATAATAACTGGGAAAACGCTATATTTGATACCGCCACGTTGTGGGATGAGCGAGTAAACATTGCATGTCATTTCCCAGAATCCCTTGCTGCAGTGGGAGCACTGTATGCTACTGTACTGTAGGTGATAATGGTTGAAATATATATATATATAAATATATATATATATATATAGATATATAGATATATATATCTATATATATATATATATATATATATATATACATACACATCAACCAGTACAATAATTTAAAAGGGGGGAATTAAAATGGTTGAAGTGGATAATGACAAGTATATACCGATCCAAAAAAACAACTCCTGAGCATGTATGTACTGCTTACATGGATGTACTATTAGCATGTACAGTGTTGTTTGTTACTGCAGTTACCAATTTATTTCCATTTTAAATATTTAATTTCTCTGAAATGGTGCAAGCAAATTGTATGAAAAGTTGCAAACGAATACATGAATGTTTTGTATCCAGAGTCAGGGGGATGAGATGAGATGGGGTCATGTTCATACAGTATTTGAACTGTACATTACTAAAAGAAGGCTTTTTTTCTATGCAGATACAGTATAGTGTTTCAAACACATGCTATACACACGTACACACACATACACATACACACACACACACACACACACACACACACACGAGGTAATGTAAAGATGTGGGTGAACAGAGCGAAAAAGATTGTACTAGAAACGCTTATTAACATCAAAGGAATGGGCCTAAAGCAAAAGTTTGAACAGCAGCAGCAGCTGCAGTACCCCTGATATCTATGGATGGGACAGATACCCCCTGCAGGCAGACGCACGCACGCACGCACGCACGCACGCACACACACACACACAGGGAGGGGTCTGTAGTGTGACAGAGCACACCAGCTTCGCCACCAGGCACTCCTTCTTGAATTAAAATAAAACTATCTCCTTACCTCTTTCTGGATGCCCCCTCTTTACCAACAAGAGGGACAGGACCAGCTCTCCTCAGCTTCCATTTTCCTCTTCCTTTCCTCTCTCCCTTGAAAACTTTCTGCACCTGAGACAGTGGGAGGGAGGGAGATAGAGCATGAAACAGCACCCCAAATCCTGTCCCATTACAAGCAGCACAGGCTTCTGTCCCTCTACTCCTCTGCCTACAGTCATTTGCATGGGAGGGAGGAGCTGCTTGCTCTCTCTCTCCCTCTTTCTCCCTCTCTCTCCTCTCCCTCCCTCCCTCTCTCTTTTAGAAGCTTTACACCTGCCATCCTGCCTACAGTATGTGATGATATCACAATGTCTCTCTTACATCACAGACAGGCTGACATCATCACACAGGCTGGCGGCCAGCAAGAGACAGAAATGCAGATAGAGACACACTGACAAATACATACACTGTAGGCACAGGCACCATGCGGCTTCTGCACCATAAAAGTTCATTTGAATCAAAAATAATGTCATCTTTTAAGTGAGGCGCTATTGAAATCTTGGGGGTCTAAGTGTCAAGACAATCTTGACATAAAACGGAGGCATCATTTTCAATCATTCAATAATGATGTGGTTTTGGATGACAGTATTCTATGAGATATCATGGGAAAATAATAGGAGACATAATGGAAATACAGTATCGTCCAATTTGTGACCATAATGGGAATATACATAGCGCTTCCTTCACAGGAAATAATACATGTGACATAACGGGAATGTAGTAAGTATGTGGGTTTGGCTGGGATTATCCTACATCCTGCAGGGATATAATAACTGGGAAAACGCTATATTTGATACCGCCACGTTGTGGGATGAGCGAGTAAACATTGCATGTCATT
This sequence comes from Ascaphus truei, assembly GCF_040206685.1. Lineage (NCBI taxonomy): Eukaryota > Metazoa > Chordata > Amphibia > Anura > Ascaphidae > Ascaphus > Ascaphus truei. Next base: position 1,157,717 of record NW_027453854.1, read on the forward strand.
TCCCAGAATCCCTTGCTGCAGTGGGAGCACTGTATGCTACTGTACTGTAGGTGATAATGGTTGAAATATATATATATATATATATATATATATATAGATATATAGATATATATATCTATATATCTATATATCTATATATATATATATATATATATATATATATATATATACACATACACATCAACCAGTACAATAATTTAAAAGGGGGGAATTAAAATGGTTGAAGTGGATAATGACAAGTATATACCGATCCAAAAAAACAACTCCTGAGCATGTATGTACTGCTTACATGGATGTACTATTAGCATGTACAGTGTTGTTTGTTACTGCAGTTACCAATTTATTTCCATTTTAAATATTTAATTTCTCTGAAATGGTGCAAGCAAATTGTATGAAAAGTTGCAAACGAATACATGAATGTTTTGTATCCAGAGTCAGGGGGATGAGATGAGATGGGGTCATGTTCATACAGTATTTGAACTGTACATTACTAAAAGAAGGCTTTTTTTCTATGCAGATACAGTATAGTGTTTCAAACACATGCTATACACACGTACACACACATACACATACACACACACACACACACACACACACACACGAGGTAATGTAAAGATGTGGGTGAACAGAGCGAAAAAGATTGTACTAGAAACGCTTATTAACATCAAAGGAATGGGCCTAAAGCAAAAGTTTGAACAGCAGCAGCAGCTGCAGTACCCCTGATATCTATGGATGGGACAGATACCCCCTGCAGACGCACGCACGCACGCACACACACACACACAGGGAGGGGTCTGTAGTGTGACAGAGCACACCAGCTTCGCCACCAGGCACTCCTTCTTGAATTAAAATAAAACTATCTCCTTACCTCTTTCTGGATGCCCCCTCTTTACCAACAAGAGGGACAGGACCAGCTCTCCTCAGCTTCCATTTTCCTCTTCCTTTCCTCTCTCCCTTGAAAACTTTCTGCACCTGAGACAGTGGGAGGGAGGGAGATAGAGCATGAAACAGCACCCCAAATCCTGTCCCATTACAAGCAGCACAGGCTTCTGTCCCTCTACTCCTCTGCCTACAGTCATTTGCATGGGAGGGAGGAGCTGCTTGCTCTCTCTCTCCCTCTTTCTCCCTCTCTCTCCTCTCCCTCCCTCCCTCTCTCTTTTAGAAGCTTTACACCTGCCATCCTGCCTACAGTATGTGATGATATCACAATGTCTCTCTTACATCACAGACAGGCTGACATCATCACACAGGCTGGCGGCCAGCAAGAGACAGAAATGCAGATAGAGACACACTGACAAATACATACACTGTAGGCACAGGCACCATGCGGCTTCTGCACCATAAAAGTTCATTTGAATCAAAAATAATGTCATCTTTTAAGTGAGGCGCTATTGAAATCTTGGGGGTCTAAGTGTCAAGACAATCTTGACATAAAACGGAGGCATCATTTTCAATCATTCAATAATGATGTGGTTTTGGATGACAGTATTCTATGAGATATCATGGGAAAATAATAGGAGACATAATGGAAATACAGTATCGTCCAATTTGTGACCATAATGGGAATATACATAGCGCTTCCTTCACAGGAAATAATACATGTGACATAACGGGAATGTAGTAAGTATGTGGGTTTGGCTGGGATTATCCTACATCCTGCAGGGATATAATAACTGGGAAAACGCTATATTTGATACCGCCACGTTGTGGGATGAGCGAGTAAACATTGCATGTCATTTCCCAGAATCCCTTGCTGCAGTGGGAGCACTGTATGCTACTGTACTGTAGGTGATAATGGTTGAAATATATATATATATATATATATATATATATATAGATATATAGATATATATATCTATATATATATATATATATATACATACACATCAACCAGTACAATAATTTAAAAGGGGGGAATTAAAATGGTTGAAGTGGATAATGACAAGTATATACCGATCCAAAAAAACAACTCCTGAGCATGTATGTACTGCTTACATGGATGTACTATTAGCATGTACAGTGTTGTTTGTTACTGCAGTTACCAATTTATTTCCATTTTAAATATTTAATTTCTCTGAAATGGTGCAAGCAAATTGTATGAAAAGTTGCAAACGAATACATGAATGTTTTGTATCCAGAGTCAGGGGGATGAGATGAGATGGGGTCATGTTCATACAGTATTTGAACTGTACATTACTAAAAGAAGGCTTTTTTTCTATGCAGATACAGTATAGTGTTTCAAACACATGCTATACACACGTACACACACATACACATACACACACACACACACACACACACACACACGAGGTAATGTAAAGATGTGGGTGAACAGAGCGAAAAAGATTGTACTAGAAACGCTTATTAACATCAAAGGAATGGGCCTAAAGCAAAAGTTTGAACAGCAGCAGCAGCTGCAGTACCCCTGATATCTATGGATGGGACAGATACCCCCTGCAGGCAGACGCACGCACGCACGCACGCACACACACACACACAGGGAGGGGTCTGTAGTGTGACAGAGCACACCAGCTTCGCCACCAGGCACTCCTTCTTGAATTAAAATAAAACTATCTCCTTACCTCTTTCTGGATGCCCCCTCTTTACCAACAAGAGGGACAGGACCAGCTCTCCTCAGCTTCCATTTTCCTCTTCCTTTCCTCTCTCCCTTGAAAACTTTCTGCACCTGAGACAGTGGGAGGGAGGGAGATAGAGCATGAAACAGCACCCCAAATCCTGTCCCATTACAAGCAGCACAGGCTTCTGTCCCTCTACTCCTCTGCCTACAGTCATTTGCATGGGAGGGAGGAGCTGCTTGCTCTCTCTCTCCCTCTTTCTCCCTCTCTCTCCTCTCCCGCCCTCCCTCTCTCTTTTAGAAGCTTTACACCTGCCATCCTGCCTACAGTATGTGATGATATCACAATGTCTCTCTTACATCACAGACAGGCTGACATCATCACACAGGCTGGCGGCCAGCAAGAGACAGAAATGCAGATAGAGACACACTGACAAATACATACACTGTAGGCACAGGCACCATGCGGCTTCTGCACCATAAAAGTTCATTTGAATCAAAAATAATGTCATCTTTTAAGTGAGGCGCTATTGAAATCTTGGGGGTCTAAGTGTCAAGACAATCTTGACATAAAACGGAGGCATCATTTTCAATCATTCAATAATGATGTGGTTTTGGATGACAGTATTCTATGAGATATCATGGGAAAATAATAGGAGACATAATGGAAATACAGTATCGTCCAATTTGTGACCATAATGGGAATATACATAGCGCTTCCTTCACAGGAAATAATACATGTGACATAACGGGAATGTAGTAAGTATGTGGGTTTGGCTGGGATTATCCTACATCCTGCAGGGATATAATAACTGGGAAAACGCTATATTTGATACCGCCACGTTGTGGGATGAGCGAGTAAACATTGCATGTCATTTCCCAGAATCCCTTGCTGCAGTGGGAGCACTGTATGCTACTGTACTGTAGGTGATAATGGTTGAAATATATATATATATATATAGATATATAGATATATATATCTATATATATATATATATATATATATATATATATATATATATACATACACATCAACCAGTACAATAATTTAAAAGGGGGGAATTAAAATGGTTGAAGTGGATAATGACAAGTATATACCGATCCAAAAAAACAACTCCTGAGCATGTATGTACTGCTTACATGGATGTACTATTAGCATGTACAGTGTTGTTTGTTACTGCAGTTACCAATTTATTTCCATTTTAAATATTTAATTTCTCTGAAATGGTGCAAGCAAATTGTATGAAAAGTTGCAAACGAATACATGAATGTTTTGTATCCAGAGTCAGGGGGATGAGATGAGATGGGGTCATGTTCATACAGTATTTGAACTGTACATTACTAAAAGAAGGCTTTTTTTCTATGCAGATACAGTATAGTGTTTCAAACACATGCTATACACACGTACACACACATACACATACACACACACACACACACACACACACACACACACACACACACACACACACACACGAGGTAATGTAAAGATGTGGGTGAACAGAGCGAAAAAGATTGTACTAGAAACGCTTATTAACATCAAAGGAATGGGCCTAAAGCAAAAGTTTGAACAGCAGCAGCAGCTGCAGTACCCCTGATATCTATGGATGGGACAGATACCCCCTGCAGACGCACGCACGCACGCACGCACACACACACACACAGGGAGGGGTCTGTAGTGTGACAGAGCACACCAGCTTCGCCACCAGGCACTCCTTCTTGAATTAAAATAAAACTATCTCCTTACCTCTTTCTGGATGCCCCCTCTTTACCAACAAGAGGGACAGGACCAGCTCTCCTCAGCTTCCATTTTCCTCTTCCTTTCCTCTCTCCCTTGAAAACTTTCTGCACCTGAGACAGTGGGAGGGAGGGAGATAGAGCATGAAACAGCACCCCAAATCCTGTCCCATTACAAGCAGCACAGGCTTCTGTCCCTCTACTCCTCTGCCTCCAGTCATTTGCATGGGAGGGAGGAGCTGCTTGCTCTCTCTCTCCCTCTTTCTCCCTCTCTCTCCTCTACCTCTCTCCCTCCCTCTCTCTTTTAGAAGCTTTACACCTGCCATCCTGCCTACAGTATGTGATGATATCACAATGTCTCTCTTACATCACAGACAGGCTGACATCATCACACAGGCTGGCGGCCAGCAAGAGACAGAAATGCAGATAGAGACACACTGACAAATACATACACTGTAGGCACAGGCACCATGCGGCTTCTGCACCATAAAAGTTCATTTGAATCAAAAATAATGTCATCTTTTAAGTGAGGCGCTATTGAAATCTTGGGGGTCTAAGTGTCAAGACAATCTTGACATAAAACGGAGGCATCATTTTCAATCATTCAATAATGATGTGGTTTTGGATGACAGTATTCTATGAGATATCATGGGAAAATAATAGGAGACATAATGGAAATACAGTATCGTCCAATTTGTGACCATAATGGGAATATACATAGCGCTTCCTTCACAGGAAATAATACATGTGACATAACGGGAATGTAGTAAGTATGTGGGTTTGGCTGGGATTATCCTACATCCTGCAGGGATATAATAACTGGGAAAACGCTATATTTGATACCGCCACGTTGTGGGATGAGCGAGTAAACATTGCATGTCATTTCCCAGAATCCCTTGCTGCAGTGGGAGCACTGTATGCTACTGTACTGTAGGTGATAATGGTTGAAATATATATATATATATATATATATATATAGATATATAGATATATATATCTATATATATATATATATATATATATACATACACATCAACCAGTACAATAATTTAAAAGGGGGGAATTAAAATGGTTGAAGTGGATAATGACAAGTATATACCGATCCAAAAAAACAACTCCTGAGCATGTATGTACTGCTTACATGGATGTACTATTAGCATGTACAGTGTTGTTTGTTACTGCAGTTACCAATTTATTTCCATTTTAAATATTTAATTTCTCTGAAATGGTGCAAGCAAATTGTATGAAAAGTTGCAAACGAATACATGAATGTTTTGTATCCAGAGTCAGGGGGATGAGATGAGATGGGGTCATGTTCATACAGTATTTGAACTGTACATTACTAAAAGAAGGCTTTTTTTCTATGCAGATACAGTATAGTGTTTCAAACACATGCTATACACACGTACACACACATACACATACACACACACACACACACACACACACACACGAGGTAATGTAAAGATGTGGGTGAACAGAGCGAAAAAGATTGTACTAGAAACGCTTATTAACATCAAAGGAATGGGCCTAAAGCAAAAGTTTGAACAGCAGCAGCAGCTGCAGTACCCCTGATATCTATGGATGGGACAGATACCCCCTGCAGGCAGACGCACGCACGCACGCACGCACGCACACACACACACAGGGAGGGGTCTGTAGTGTGACAGAGCACACCAGCTTCGCCACCAGGCACTCCTTCTTGAATTAAAATAAAACTATCTCCTTACCTCTTTCTGGATGCCCCCTCTTTACCAACAAGAGGGACAGGACCAGCTCTCCTCAGCTTCCATTTTCCTCTTCCTTTCCTCTCTCCCTTGAAAACTTTCTGCACCTGAGACAGTGGGAGGGAGGGAGATAGAGCATGAAACAGCACCCCAAATCCTGTCCCATTACAAGCAGCACAGGCTTCTGTCCCTCTACTCCTCTGCCTACAGTCATTTGCATGGGAGGGAGGAGCTGCTTGCTCTCTCTCTCCCTCTTTCTCCCTCTCTCTCCTCTCCCTCCCTCCCTCTCTCTTTTAGAAGCTTTACACCTGCCATCCTGCCTACAGTATGTGATGATATCACAATGTCTCTCTTACATCACAGACAGGCTGACATCATCACACAGGCTGGCGGCCAGCAAGAGACAGAAATGCAGATAGAGACACACTGACAAATACATACACTGTAGGCACAGGCACCATGCGGCTTCTGCACCATAAAAGTTCATTTGAATCAAAAATAATGTCATCTTTTAAGTGAGGCGCTATTGAAATCTTGGGGGTCTAAGTGTCAAGACAATCTTGACATAAAACGGAGGCATCATTTTCAATCATTCAATAATGATGTGGTTTTGGATGACAGTATTCTATGAGATATCATGGGAAAATAATAGGAGACATAATGGAAATACAGTATCGTCCAATTTGTGACCATAATGGGAATATACATAGCGCTTCCTTCACAGGAAATAATACATGTGACATAACGGGAATGTAGTAAGTATGTGGGTTTGGCTGGGATTATCCTACATCCTGCAGGGATATAATAACTGGGAAAACGCTATATTTGATACCGCCACGTTGTGGGATGAGCGAGTAAACATTGCATGTCATTTCCCAGAATCCCTTGCTGCAGTGGGAGCACTGTATGCTACTGTACTGTAGGTGATAATGGTTGAAATATATATATATATATATATATATATATATATAGATATATAGATATATATATCTATATATATATATATATATATATATATATATATACATACACATCAACCAGTACAATAATTTAAAAGGGGGGAATTAAAATGGTTGAAGTGGATAATGACAAGTATATACCGATCCAAAAAAACAACTCCTGAGCATGTATGTACTGCTTACATGGATGTACTATTAGCATGTACAGTGTTGTTTGTTACTGCAGTTACCAATTTATTTCCATTTTAAATATTTAATTTCTCTGAAATGGTGCAAGCAAATTGTATGAAAAGTTGCAAACGAATACATGAATGTTTTGTATCCAGAGTCAGGGGGATGAGATGAGATGGGGTCATGTTCATACAGTATTTGAACTGTACATTACTAAAAGAAGGCTTTTTTTCTATGCAGATACAGTATAGTGTTTCAAACACATGCTATACACACGTACACACACATACACATACACACACACACACACACACACACACACACACACACGAGGTAATGTAAAGATGTGGGTGAACAGAGCGAAAAAGATTGTACTAGAAACGCTTATTAACATCAAAGGAATGGGCCTAAAGCAAAAGTTTGAACAGCAGCAGCAGCTGCAGTACCCCTGATATCTATGGATGGGACAGATACCCCCTGCAGACGCACGCACGCACGCACGCACACACACACACACAGGGAGGGGTCTGTAGTGTGACAGAGCACACCAGCTTCGCCACCAGGCACTCCTTCTTGAATTAAAATAAAACTATCTCCTTACCTCTTTCTGGATGCCCCCTCTTTACCAACAAGAGGGACAGGACCAGCTCTCCTCAGCTTCAATTTTCCTCTTCCTTTCCTCTCTCCCTTGAAAACTTTCTGCACCTGAGACAGTGGGAGGGAGGGAGATAGAGCATGAAACAGCACCCCAAATCCTGTCCCATTACAAGCAGCACAGGCTTCTGTCCCTCTACTCCTCTGCCTCCAGTCATTTGCATGGGAGGGAGGAGCTGCTTGCTCTCTCTCTCCCTCTTTCTCCCTCTCTCTCCTCTCCCTCCCTCCCTCTCTCTTTTAGAAGCTTTACACCTGCCATCCTGCCTACAGTATGTGATGATATCACAATGTCTCTCTTACATCACAGACAGGCTGACATCATCACACAGGCTGGCGGCCAGCAAGAGACAGAAATGCAGATAGAGACACACTGACAAATACATACACTGTAGGCACAGGCACCATGCGGCTTCTGCACCATAAAAGTTCATTTGAATCAAAAATAATGTCATCTTTTAAGTGAGGCGCTATTGAAATCTTGGGGGTCTAAGTGTCAAGACAATCTTGACATAAAACGGAGGCATCATTTTCAATCATTCAATAATGATGTGGTTTTGGATGACAGTATTCTATGAGATATCATGGGAAAATAATAGGAGACATAATGGAAATACAGTATCGTCCAATTTGTGACCATAATGGGAATATACATAGCGCTTCCTTCACAGGAAATAATACATGTGACATAACGGGAATGTAGTAAGTATGTGGGTTTGGCTGGGATTATCCTACATCCTGCAGGGATATAATAACTGGGAAAACGCTATATTTGATACCGCCACGTTGTGGGATGAGCGAGTAAACATTGCATGTCATTTCCCAGAATCCCTTGCTGCAGTGGGAGCACTGTATGCTACTGTACTGTAGGTGATAATGGTTGAAATATATATATATATATATATATATATATATATAGATATATAGAAAAATATATATCTATATATATATATATATATATATATATATATATATATACATACACATCAACCAGTACAATAATTTAAAAGGGGGGAATTAAAATGGTTGAAGTGGATAATGACAAGTATATACCGATCCAAAAAAACAACTCCTGAGCATGTATGTACTGCTTACATGGATGTACTATTAGCATGTACAGTGTTGTTTGTTACTGCAGTTACCAATTTATTTCCATTTTAAATATTTAATTTCTCTGAAATGGTGCAAGCAAATTGTATGAAAAGTTGCAAACGAATACATGAATGTTTTGTATCCAGAGTCAGGGGGATGAGATGAGATGGGGTCATGTTCATACAGTATTTGAACTGTACATTACTAAAAGAAGGCTTTTTTTCTATGCAGATACAGTATAGTGTTTCAAACACATGCTATACACACGTACACACACATACACATACACACACACACACACACATACACACACACACGAGGTAATGTAAAGATGTGGGTGAACAGAGCGAAAAAGATTGTACTAGAAACGCTTATTAACATCAAAGGAATGGGCCTAAAGCAAAAGTTTGAACAGCAGCAGCTGCTGCAGTACCCCTGATATCTATGGATGGGACAGATACCCCCTGCAGGCAGACGCACGCACGCACGCACGCACGCACACACACACACACAGGGAGGGGTCTGTAGTGTGACAGAGCACACCAGCTTCGCCACCAGGCACTCCTTCTTGAATTAAAATAAAACTATCTCCTTACCTCTTTCTGGATGCCCCCTCTTTACCAACAAGAGGGACAGGACCAGCTCTCCTCAGCTTCCATTTTCCTCTTCCTTTCCTCTCTCCCTTGAAAACTTTCTGCACCTGAGACAGTGGGAGGGAGGGAGATAGAGCATGAAACAGCACCCCAAATCCTGTCCCATTACAAGCAGCACAGGCTTCTGTCCCTCTACTCCTCTGCCTCCAGTCATTTGCATGGGAGGGAGGAGCTGCTTGCTCTCTCTCTCCCTCTTTCTCCCTCTCTCTCCTCTCCCTCCCTCCCTCTCTCTTTTAGAAGCTTTACACCTGCCATCCTGCCTACAGTATGTGATGATATCACAATGTCTCTCTTACATCACAGACAGGCTGACATCATCACACAGGCTGGCGGCCAGCAAGAGACAGAAATGCAGATAGAGACACACTGACAAATACATACACTGTAGGCACAGGCACCATGCGGCTTCTGCACCATAAAAGTTCATTTGAATCAAAAATAATGTCATCTTTTAAGTGAGGCGCTATTGAAATCTTGGGGGTCTAAGTGTCAAGACAATCTTGACATAAAACGGAGGCATCATTTTCAATCATTCAATAATGATGTGGTTTTGGATGACAGTATTCTATGAGATATCATGGGAAAATAATAGGAGACATAATGGAAATACAGTATCGTCCAATTTGTGACCATAATGGGAATATACATAGCGCTTCCTTCACAGGAAATAATACATGTGACATAACGGGAATGTAGTAAGTATGTGGGTTTGGCTGGGATTATCCTACATCCTGCAGGGATATAATAACTGGGAAAACGCTATATTTGATACCGCCACGTTGTGGGATGAGCGAGTAAACATTGCATGTCATTTCCCAGAATCCCTTGCTGCAGTGGGAGCACTGTATGCTACTGTACTGTAGGTGATAATGGTTGAAATATATATATATATATATATAGATATATAGATATATATATCTATATATATATATATATATATATATATATATATACATACACATCAACCAGTACAATAATTTAAAAGGGGGGAATTAAAATGGTTGAAGTGGATAATGACAAGTATATACCGATCCAAAAAAACAACTCCTGAGCATGTATGTACTGCTTACATGGATGTACTATTAGCATGTACAGTGTTGTTTGTTACTGCAGTTACCAATTTATTTCCATTTTAAATATTTAATTTCTCTGAAATGGTGCAAGCAAATTGTATGAAAAGTTGCAAACGAATACATGAATGTTTTGTATCCAGAGTCAGGGGGATGAGATGAGATGGGGTCATGTTCATACAGTATTTGAACTGTACATTACTAAAAGAAGGCTTTTTTTCTATGCAGATACAGTATAGTGTTTCAAACACATGCTATACACACGTACACACACATACACATACACACACACACACACACACACACACACACGAGGTAATGTAAAGATGTGGGTGAACAGAGCGAAAAAGATTGTACTAGAAACGCTTATTAACATCAAAGGAATGGGCCTAAAGCAAAAGTTTGAACAGCAGCAGCAGCTGCAGTACCCCTGATATCTATGGATGGGACAGATACCCCCTGCAGGCAGACGCACGCACGCACGCACGCACACACACACACACAGGGAGGGGTCTGTAGTGTGACAGAGCACACCAGCTTCGCCACCAGGCACTCCTTCTTGAATTAAAATAAAACTATCTCCTTACCTCTTTCTGGATGCCCCCTCTTTACCAACAAGAGGGACAGGACCAGCTCTCCTCAGCTTCCATTTTCCTCTTCCTTTCCTCTCTCCCTTGAAAACTTTCTGCACCTGAGACAGTGGGAGGGAGGGAGATAGAGCATGAAACAGCACCCCAAATCCTGTCCCATTACAAGCAGCACAGGCTTCTGTCCCTCTACTCCTCTGCCTACAGTCATTTGCATGGGAGGGAGGAGCTGCTTGCTCTCTCTCTCCCTCTTTCTCCCTCTCTCTCCTCTACCTCTCTCCCTCCCTCTCTCTTTTAGAAGCTTTACACCTGCCATCCTGCCTACAGTATGTGATGATATCACAATGTCTCTCTTACATCACAGACAGGCTGACATCATCACACAGGCTGGCGGCCAGCAAGAGACAGAAATGCAGATAGAGACACACTGACAAATACATACACTGTAGGCACAGGCACCATGCGGCTTCTGCACCATAAAAGTTCATTTGAATCAAAAATGATGTCATCTTTTAAGTGAGGCGCTATTGAAATCTTGGGGGTCTAAGTGTCAAGACAATCTTGACATAAAACGGAGGCATCATTTTCAATCATTCAATAATGATGTGGTTTTGGATGACAGTATTCTATGAGATATCATGGGAAAATAATAGGAGACATAATGGAAATACAGTATCGTCCAATTTGTGACCATAATGGGAATATACATAGCGCTTCCTTCACAGGAAATAATACATGTGACATAACGGGAATGTAGTAAGTATGTGGGTTTGGCTGGGATTATCCTACATCCTGCAGGGATATAATAACTGGGAAAACGCTATATTTGATACCGCCACGTTGTGGGATGAGCGAGTAAACATTGCATGTCATTTCCCAGAATCCCTTGCTGCAGTGGGAGCACTGTATGCTACTGTACTGTAGGTGATAATGGTTGAAATATATATATATATATATATAGATATATAGATATATATATCTATATATATATATATATATATATATATATACATACACATCAACCAGTACAATAATTTAAAAGGGGGGAATTAAAATGGTTGAAGTGGATAATGACAAGTATATACCGATCCAAAAAAACAACTCCTGAGCATGTATGTACTGCTTACATGGATGTACTATTAGCATGTACAGTGTTGTTTGTTACTGCAGTTACCAATTTATTTCCATTTTAAATATTTAATTTCTCTGAAATGGTGCAAGCAAATTGTATGAAAAGTTGCAAACGAATACATGAATGTTTTGTATCCAGAGTCAGGGGGATGAGATGAGATGGGGTCATGTTCATACAGTATTTGAACTGTACATTACTAAAAGAAGGCTTTTTTTCTATGCAGATACAGTATAGTGTTTCAAACACATGCTATACACACGTACACACACATACACATACACACACACACACACACACACACGAGGTAATGTAAAGATGTGGGTGAACAGAGCGAAAAAGATTGTACTAGAAACGCTTATTAACATCAAAGGAATGGGCCTAAAGCAAAAGTTTGAACAGCAGCAGCAGCTGCAGTACCCCTGATATCTATGGATGGGACAGATACCCCCTGCAGACGCACGCACGCACGCACGCACGCACGCACGCACACACACACACACAGGGAGGGGTCTGTAGTGTGACAGAGCACACCAGCTTCGCCACCAGGCACTCCTTCTTGAATTAAAATAAAACTATCTCCTTACCTCTTTCTGGATGCCCCCTCTTTACCAACAAGAGGGACAGGACCAGCTCTCCTCAGCTTCCATTTTCCTCTTCCTTTCCTCTCTCCCTTGAAAACTTTCTGCACCTGAGACAGTGGGAGGGAGGGAGATAGAGCATGAAACAGCACCCCAAATCCTGTCCCATTACAAGCAGCACAGGCTTCTGTCCCTCTACTCCTCTGCCTACAGTCATTTGCATGGGAGGGAGGAGCTGCTTGCTCTCTCTCTCCCTCTTTCTCCCTCTCTCTCCTCTCCCTCCCTCCCTCTCTCTTTTAGAAGCTTTACACCTGCCATCCTGCCTACAGTATGTGATGATATCACAATGTCTCTCTTACATCACAGACAGGCTGACATCATCACACAGGCTGGCGGCCAGCAAGAGACAGAAATGCAGATAGAGACACACTGACAAATACATACACTGTAGGCACAGGCACCATGCGGCTTCTGCACCATAAAAGTTCATTTGAATCAAAAATAATGTCATCTTTTAAGTGAGGCGCTATTGAAATCTTGGGGGTCTAAGTGTCAAGACAATCTTGACATAAAACGGAGGCATCATTTTCAATCATTCAATAATGATGTGGTTTTGGATGACAGTATTCTATGAGATATCATGGGAAAATAATAGGAGACATAATGGAAATACAGTATCGTCCAATTTGTGACCATAATGGGAATATACATAGCGCTTCCTTCACAGGAAATAATACATGTGACATAACGGGAATGTAGTAAGTATGTGGGTTTGGCTGGGATTATCCTACATCCTGCAGGGATATAATAACTGGGAAAACGCTATATTTGATACCGCCACGTTGTGGGATGAGCGAGTAAACATTGCATGTCATTTCCCAGAATCCCTTGCTGCAGTGGGAGCACTGTATGCTACTGTACTGTAGGTGATAATGGTTGAAATATATATATAAATATATATAGATATATAGATATATATATCTATATATATATATATATATATATATATATATATATATATATATACATACACATCAACCAGTACAATAATTTAAAAGGGGGGAATTAAAATGGTTGAAGTGGATAATGACAAGTATATACCGATCCAAAAAAACAACTCCTGAGCATGTATGTACTGCTTACATGGATGTACTATTAGCATGTACAGTGTTGTTTGTTACTGCAGTTACCAATTTATTTCCATTTTAAATATTTAATTTCTCTGAAATGGTGCAAGCAAATTGTATGAAAAGTTGCAAACGAATACATGAATGTTTTGTATCCAGAGTCAGGGGGATGAGATGAGATGGGGTCATGTTCATACAGTATTTGAACTGTACATTACTAAAAGAAGGCTTTTTTTCTATGCAGATACAGTATAGTGTTTCAAACACATGCTATACACACGTACACACACATACACATACACACACACACACACACACACACACACGAGGTAATGTAAAGATGTGGGTGAACAGAGCGAAAAAGATTGTACTAGAAACGCTTATTAACATCAAAGGAATGGGCCTAAAGCAAAAGTTTGAACAGCAGCAGCAGCTGCAGTACCCCTGATATCTATGGATGGGACAGATACCCCCTGCAGGCAGACGCACGCACGCACGCACGCACGCACGCACACACACACACACACACACACAGGGAGGGGTCTGTAGTGTGACAGAGCACACCAGCTTCGCCACCAGGCACTCCTTCTTGAATTAAAATAAAACTATCTCCTTACCTCTTTCTGGATGCCCCCTCTTTACCAACAAGAGGGACAGGACCAGCTCTCCTCAGCTTCCATTTTCCTCTTCCTTTCCTCTCTCCCTTGAAAACTTTCTGCACCTGAGACAGTGGGAGGGAGGGAGATAGAGCATGAAACAGCACCCCAAATCCTGTCCCATTACAAGCAGCACAGGCTTCTGTCCCTCTACTCCTCTGCCTACAGTCATTTGCATGGGAGGGAGGAGCTGCTTGCTCTCTCTCTCCCTCTTTCTCCCTCTCTCTCCTCTACCTCTCTCCCTCCCTCTCTCTTTTAGAAGCTTTACACCTGCCATCCTGCCTACAGTATGTGATGATATCACAATGTCTCTCTTACATCACAGACAGGCTGACATCATCACACAGGCTGGCGGCCAGCAAGAGACAGAAATGCAGATAGAGACACACTGACAAATACATACACTGTAGGCACAGGCACCATGCGGCTTCTGCACCATAAAAGTTCATTTGAATCAAAAATAATGTCATCTTTTAAGTGAGGCGCTATTGAAATCTTGGGGGTCTAAGTGTCAAGACAATCTTGACATAAAACGGAGGCATCATTTTCAATCATTCAATAATGATGTGGTTTTGGATGACAGTATTCTATGAGATATCATGGGAAAATAATAGGAGACATAATGGAAATACAGTATCGTCCAATTTGTGACCATAATGGGAATATACATAGCGCTTCCTTCACAGGAAATAATACATGTGACATAACGGGAATGTAGTAAGTATGTGGGTTTGGCTGGGATTATCCTACATCCTGCAGGGATATAATAACTGGGAAAACGCTATATTTGATACCGCCACGTTGTGGGATGAGCGAGTAAACATTGCATGTCATTTCCCAGAATCCCTTGCTGCAGTGGGAGCACTGTATGCTACTGTACTGTAGGTGATAATGGTTGAAATATATATATATATATATATATATATATATATATATAGATATATATATATCTATATATATATATATATATATATATATATATATATATATATATATATATATATATATATATATATATATATACATACACATCAACCAGTACAATAATTTAAAAGGGGGGAATTAAAATGGTTGAAGTGGATAATGACAAGTATATACCGATCCAAAAAAACAACTCCTGAGCATGTATGTACTGCTTACATGGATGTACTATTAGCATGTACAGTGTTGTTTGTTACTGCAGTTACCAATTTATTTCCATTTTAAATATTTAATTTCTCTGAAATGGTGCAAGCAAATTGTATGAAAAGTTGCAAACGAATACATGAATGTTTTGTATCCAGAGTCAGGGGGATGAGATGAGATGGGGTCATGTTCATACAGTATTTGAACTGTACATTACTAAAAGAAGGCTTTTTTTCTATGCAGATACAGTATAGTGTTTCAAACACATGCTATACACACGTACACACACATACACATACACATACACACACACACACACACACACACACACACACACACACACACGAGGTAATGTAAAGATGTGGGTGAACAGAGCGAAAAAGATTGTACTAGAAACGCTTATTAACATCAAAGGAATGGGCCTAAAGCAAAAGTTTGAACAGCAGCAGCAGCTGCAGTACCCCTGATATCTATGGATGGGACAGATACCCCCTGCAGGCAGACGCACGCACGCACGCACACACACACACACACAGGGAGGGGTCTGTAGTGTGACAGAGCACACCAGCTTCGCCACCAGGCACTCCTTCTTGAATTAAAATAAAACTATCTCCTTACCTCTTTCTGGATGCCCCCTCTTTACCAACAAGAGGGACAGGACCAGCTCTCCTCAGCTTCCATTTTCCTCTTCCTTTCCTCTCTCCCTTGAAAACTTTCTGCACCTGAGACAGTGGGAGGGAGGGAGATAGAGCATGAAACAGCACCCCAAATCCTGTCCCATTACAAGCAGCACAGGCTTCTGTCCCTCTACTCCTCTGCCTACAGTCATTTGCATGGGAGGGAGGAGCTGCTTGCTCTCTCTCTCCCTCTTTCTCCCTCTCTCTCCTCTCCCTCCCTCTCTCTTTTAGAAGCTTTACACCTGCCATCCTGCCTACAGTATGTGATGATATCACAATGTCTCTCTTACATCACAGACAGGCTGACATCATCACACAGGCTGGCGGCCAGCAAGAGACAGAAATGCAGATAGAGACACACTGACAAATACATACACTGTAGGCACAGGCACCATGCGGCTTCTGCACCATAAAAGTTCATTTGAATCAAAAATAATGTCATCTTTTAAGTGAGGCGCTATTGAAATCTTGGGGGTCTAAGTGTCAAGACAATCTTGACATAAAACGGAGGCATCATTTTCAATCATTCAATAATGATGTGGTTTTGGATGACAGTATTCTATGAGATATCATGGGAAAATAATAGGAGACATAATGGAAATACAGTATCGTCCAATTTGTGACCATAATGGGAATATACATAGCGCTTCCTTCACAGGAAATAATACATGTGACATAACGGGAATGTAGTAAGTATGTGGGTTTGGCTGGGATTATCCTACATCCTGCAGGGATATAATAACTGGGAAAACGCTATATTTGATACCGCCACGTTGTGGGATGAGCGAGTAAACATTGCATGTCATTTCCCAGAATCCCTTGCTGCAGTGGGAGCACTGTATGCTACTGTACTGTAGGTGATAATGGTTGAAATATATATATATATATATATATATATATATATAGATATATAGATATATATATATCTATATATATATATATATATATATATATATATATATATATATATATACATACACATCAACCAGTACAATAATTTAAAAGGGGGGAATTAAAATGGTTGAAGTGGATAATGACAAGTATATACCGATCCAAAAAAACAACTCCTGAGCATGTATGTACTGCTTACATGGATGTACTATTAGCATGTACAGTGTTGTTTGTTACTGCAGTTACCAATTTATTTCCATTTTAAATATTTAATTTCTCTGAAATGGTGCAAGCAAATTGTATGAAAAGTTGCAAACGAATACATGAATGTTTTGTATCCAGAGTCAGGGGGATGAGATGAGATGGGGTCATGTTCATACAGTATTTGAACTGTACATTACTAAAAGAAGGCTTTTTTTCTATGCAGATACAGTATAGTGTTTCAAACACATGCTATACACACGTACACACACATACACATACACACACACACACACACACACACACACACGAGGTAATGTAAAGATGTGGGTGAACAGAGCGAAAAAGATTGTACTAGAAACGCTTATTAACATCAAAGGAATGGGCCTAAAGCAAAAGTTTGAACAGCAGCAGCAGCTGCAGTACCCCTGATATCTATGGATGGGACAGATACCCCCTGCAGGCAGACGCACGCACGCACGCACGCACACACACACACACAGGGAGGGGTCTGTAGTGTGACAGAGCACACCAGCTTCGCCACCAGGCACTCCTTCTTGAATTAAAATAAAACTATCTCCTTACCTCTTTCTGGATGCCCCCTCTTTACCAACAAGAGGGACAGGACCAGCTCTCCTCAGCTTCCATTTTCCTCTTCCTTTCCTCTCTCCCTTGAAAACTTTCTGCACCTGAGACAGTGGGAGGGAGGGAGATAGAGCATGAAACAGCACCCCAAATCCTGTCCCATTACAAGCAGCACAGGCTTCTGTCCCTCTACTCCTCTGCCTACAGTCATTTGCATGGGAGGGAGGAGCTGCTTGCTCTCTCTCTCCCTCTTTCTCCCTCTCTCTCCTCTCCCTCCCTCCCTCTCTCTTTTAGAAGCTTTACACCTGCCATCCTGCCTACAGTATGTGATGATATCACAATGTCTCTCTTACATCACAGACAGGCTGACATCATCACACAGGCTGGCGGCCAGCAAGAGACAGAAATGCAGATAGAGACACACTGACAAATACATACACTGTAGGCACAGGCACCATGCGGCTTCTGCACCATAAAAGTTCATTTGAATCAAAAATAATGTCATCTTTTAAGTGAGGCGCTATTGAAATCTTGGGGGTCTAAGTGTCAAGACAATCTTGACATAAAACGGAGGCATCATTTTCAATCATTCAATAATGATGTGGTTTTGGATGACAGTATTCTATGAGATATCATGGGAAAATAATAGGAGACATAATGGAAATACAGTATCGTCCAATTTGTGACCATAATGGGAATATACATAGCGCTTCCTTCACAGGAAATAATACATGTGACATAACGGGAATGTAGTAAGTATGTGGGTTTGGCTGGGATTATCCTACATCCTGCAGGGATATAATAACTGGGAAAACGCTATATTTGATACCGCCACGTTGTGGGATGAGCGAGTAAACATTGCATGTCATTTCCCAGAATCCCTTGCTGCAGTGGGAGCACTGTATGCTACTGTACTGTAGGTGATAATGGTTGAAATATATATATATATATATATATATATATATATAGATATATAGATATATATATATCTATATATATATAGATATATATATATATATATATATATATATATATATATATACATACACATCAACCAGTACAATAATTTAAAAGGGGGGAATTAAAATGGTTGAAGTGGATAATGACAAGTATATACCGATCCAAAAAAACAACTCCTGAGCATGTATGTACTGCTTACATGGATGTACTATTAGCATGTACAGTGTTGTTTGTTACTGCAGTTACCAATTTATTTCCATTTTAAATATTTCATTTCTCTGAAATGGTGCAAGCAAATTGTATGAAAAGTTGCAAACGAATACATGAATGTTTTGTATCCAGAGTCAGGGGGATGAGATGAGATGGGGGTCATGTTCATACAGTATTTGAACTGTACATTACTAAAAGAAGGCTTTTTTTCTATGCAGATACAGTATAGTGTTTCAAACACATGCTATACACACGTACACACACATACACATACACACACACACACACACACACACACACACACACGAGGTAATGTAAAGATGTGGGTGAACAGAGCGAAAAAGATTGTACTAGAAACGCTTATAAACATCAAAGGAATGGGCCTAAAGCAAAAGTTTGAACAGCAGCAGCAGCTGCAGTACCCCTGATATCTATGGATGGGACAGATACCCCCTGCAGGCAGACGCACGCACGCACGCACGCACGCACGCACACACACACACACAGGGAGGGGTCTGTAGTGTGACAGAGCACACCAGCTTCGCCACCAGGCACTCCTTCTTGAATTAAAATAAAACTATCTCCTTACCTCTTTCTGGATGCCCCCTCTTTACCAACAAGAGGGACAGGACCAGCTCTCCTCAGCTTCCATTTTCCTCTTCCTTTCCTCTCTCCCTTGAAAACTTTCTGCACCTGAGACAGTGGGAGGGAGGGAGATAGAGCATGAAACAGCACCCCAAATCCTGTCCCATTACAAGCAGCACAGGCTTCTGTCCCTCTACTCCTCTGCCTACAGTCATTTGCATGGGAGGGAGGAGCTGCTTGCTCTCTCTCTCCCTCTTTCTCCCTCTCTCTCCTCTCCCTCCCTCCCTCTCTCTTTTAGAAGCTTTACACCTGCCATCCTGCCTACAGTATGTGATGATATCACAATGTCTCTCTTACATCACAGACAGGCTGACATCATCACACAGGCTGGCGGCCAGCAAGAGACAGAAATGCAGATAGAGACACACTGACAAATACATACACTGTAGGCACAGGCACCATGCGGCTTCTGCACCATAAAAGTTCATTTGAATCAAAAATAATGTCATCTTTTAAGTGAGGCGCTATTGAAATCTTGGGGGTCTAAGTGTCAAGACAATCTTGACATAAAACGGAGGCATCATTTTCAATCATTCAATAATGATGTGGTTTTGGATGACAGTATTCTATGAGATATCATGGGAAAATAATAGGAGACATAATGGAAATACAGTATCGTCCAATTTGTGACCATAATGGGAATATACATAGCGCTTCCTTCACAGGAAATAATACATGTGACATAACGGGAATCTAGTAAGTATGTGGGTTTGGCTGGGATTATCCTACATCCTGCAGGGATATAATAACTGGGAAAACGCTATATTTGATACCGCCACGTTGTGGGATGAGCGAGTAAACATTGCATGTCATTTCCCAGAATCCCTTGCTGCAGTGGGAGCACTGTATGCTACTGTACTGTAGGTGATAATGGTTGAAATATATATATATATATATATATATATATATATATATATATATATATAGATATATATATATCTATATATATATATATATATATATATATATATATATATATATATATACATACACATCAACCAGTACAATAATTTAAAAGGGGGGAATTAAAATGGTTGAAGTGGATAATGACAAGTATATACCGATCCAAAAAAACAACTCCTGAGCATGTATGTACTGCTTACATGGATGTACTATTAGCATGTACAGTGTTGTTTGTTACTGCAGTTACCAATTTATTTCCATTTTAAATATTTAATTTCTCTGAAATGGTGCAAGCAAATTGTATGAAAAGTTGCAAACGAATACATGAATGTTTTGTATCCAGAGTCAGGGGGATGAGATGAGATGGGGTCATGTTCATACAGTATTTGAACTGTACATTACTAAAAGAAGGCTTTTTTTCTATGCAGATACAGTATAGTGTTTCAAACACATGCTATACACACGTACACACACATACACACACACGAGGTAATGTAAAGATGTGGGTGAACAGAGCGAAAAAGATTGTACTAGAAACGCTTATTAACATCAAAGGAATGGGCCTAAAGCAAAAGTTTGAACAGCAGCAGCAGCTGCAGTACCCCTGATATCTATGGATGGGACAGATACCCCCTGCAGGCAGACGCACGCACGCACGCACGCACGCACACACACACACACACAGAGAGGGGTCTGTAGTGTGACAGAGCACACCAGCTTCGCCACCAGGCACTCCTTCTTGAATTAAAATAAAACTATCTCCTTACCTCTTTCTGGATGCCCCCTCTTTACCAACAAGAGGGACAGGACCAGCTCTCCTCAGCTTCCATTTTCCTCTTCCTTTCCTCTCTCCCTTGAAAACTTTCTGCACCTGAGACAGTGGGAGGGAGGGAGATAGAGCATGAAACAGCACCCCAAATCCTGTCCCATTACAAGCAGCACAGGCTTCTGTCCCTCTACTCCTCTGCCTACAGTCATTTGCATGGGAGGGAGGAGCTGCTTGCTCTCTCTCTCCCTCTTTCTCCCTCTCTCTCCTCTCCCTCCCTCCCTCTCTCTTTTAGAAGCTTTACACCTGCCATCCTGCCTACAGTATGTGATGATATCACAATGTCTCTCTTACATCACAGACAGGCTGACATCATCACACAGGCTGGCAGCCAGCAAGAGACAGAAATGCAGATAGAGACACACTGACAAATACATACACTGTAGGCACAGGCACCATGTGGCTTCTGCACCATAAAAGTTCATTTGAATCAAAAATAATGTCATCTTTTAAGTGAGGCGCTATTGAAATCTTGGGGGTCTAAGTGTCAAGACAATCTTGACATAAAACGGAGGCATCATTTTCAATCATTCAATAATGATGTGGTTTTGGATGACAGTATTCTATGAGATATCATGGGAAAATAATAGGAGACATAATGGAAATACAGTATCGTCCAATTTGTGACCATAATGGGAATATACATAGCGCTTCCTTCACAGGAAATAATACATGTGACATAACGGGAATGTAGTAAGTATGTGGGTTTGGCTGGGATTATCCTACATCCTGCAGGGATATAATAACTGGGAAAACGCTATATTTGATACCGCCACGTTGTGGGATGAGCGAGTAAACATTGCATGTCATTTCCCAGAATCCCTTGCTGCAGTGGGAGCACTGTATGCTACTGTACTGTAGGTGATAATGGTTGAAATATATATATATATATATATATATATATATATAGATATATAGATATATATATCTATATATATATATATATATATATATATATATATACATACACATCAACCAGTACAATAATTTAAAAGGGGGGAATTAAAATGGTTGAAGTGGATAATGACAAGTATATACCGATCCAAAAAAACAACTCCTGAGCATGTATGTACTGCTTACATGGATGTACTATTAGCATGTACAGTGTTGTTTGTTACTGCAGTTACCAATTTATTTCCATTTTAAATATTTAATTTCTCTGAAATGGTGCAAGCAAATTGTATGAAAAGTTGCAAACGAATACATGAATGTTTTGTATCCAGAGTCAGGGGGATGAGATGAGATGGGGTCATGTTCATACAGTATTTGAACTGTACATTACTAAAAGAAGGCTTTTTTTCTATGCAGATACAGTATAGTGTTTCAAACACATGCTATACACACGTACACACACATACACATACACACACACACACACACACACACACGAGGTAATGTAAAGATGTGGGTGAACAGAGCGAAAAAGATTGTACTAGAAACGCTTATTAACATCAAAGGAATGGGCCTAAAGCAAAAGTTTGAACAGCAGCAGCAGCTGCAGTACCCCTGATATCTATGGATGGGACAGATACCCCCTGCAGGCGCACGCACGCACGCACGCACGCACGCACACACACACACACAGGGAGGGGTCTGTAGTGTGACAGAGCACACCAGCTTCGCCACCAGGCACTCCTTCTTGAATTAAAATAAAACTATCTCCTTACCTCTTTCTGGATGCCCCCTCTTTACCAACAAGAGGGACAGGACAAGCTCTCCTCAGCTTCCATTTTCCTCTTCCTTTCCTCTCTCCCTTGAAAACTTTCTGCACCTGAGACAGTGGGAGGGAGGGAGATAGAGCATGAAACAGCACCCCAAATCCTGTCCCATTACAAGCAGCACAGGCTTCTGTCCCTCTACTCCTCTGCCTACAGTCATTTGCATGGGAGGGAGGAGCTGCTTGCTCTCTCTCTCCCTCTTTCTCCCTCTCTCTCCTCTCCCTCCCTCCCTCTCTCTTTTAGAAGCTTTACACCTGCCATCCTGCCTACAGTATGTGATGATATCACAATGTCTCTCTTACATCACAGACAGGCTGACATCATCACACAGGCTGGCGGCCAGCAAGAGACAGAAATGCAGATAGAGACACACTGACAAATACATACACTGTAGGCACAGGCACCATGCGGCTTCTGCACCATAAAAGTTCATTTGAATCAAAAATAATGTCATCTTTTAAGTGAGGCGCTATTGAAATCTTGGGGGTCTAAGTGTCAAGACAATCTTGACATAAAACGGAGGCATCATTTTCAATCATTCAATAATGATGTGGTTTTGGATGACAGTATTCTATGAGATATCATGGGAAAATAATAGGAGACATAATGGAAATACAGTATCGTCCAATTTGTGACCATAATGGGAATATACATACTGTAGCGCTTCCTTCACAGGAAATAATACATGTGACATAACGGGAATGTAGTAAGTATGTGGGTTTGGCTGGGATTATCCTACATCCTGCAGGGATATAATAACTGGGAAAACGCTATATTTGATACCGCCACGTTGTGGGATGAGCGAGTAAACATTGCATGTCATTTCCCAGAATCCCTTGCTGCAGTGGGAGCACTGTATGCTACTGTACTGTAGGTGATAATGGTTGAAATATATATATATATATATATATATATATAGATATATAGATATATATCTATATATATATATATATATATATATATATATATATATATACATACACATCAACCAGTACAATAATATAAAAGGGGGGAATTAAAATGGTTGAAGTGGATAATGACAAGTATATACCGATCCAAAAAAACAACTCCTGAGCATGTATGTACTGCTTACATGGATGTACTATTAGCATGTACAGTGTTGTTTGTTACTGCAGTTACCAATTTATTTCCATTTTAAATATTTAATTTCTCTGAAATGGTGCAAGCAAATTGTATGAAAAGTTGCAAACGAATACATGAATGTTTTGTATCCAGAGTCAGGGGGATGAGATGAGATGGGGTCATGTTCATACAGTATTTGAACTGTACATTACTAAAAGAAGGCTTTTTTTCTATGCAGATACAGTATAGTGTTTCAAACACATGCTATACACACGTACACACACATACACATACACACACACACACACACATACACACACACACGAGGTAATGTAAAGATGTGGGTGAACAGAGCGAAAAAGATTGTACTAGAAACGCTTATTAACATCAAAGGAATGGGCCTAAAGCAAAAGTTTGAACAGCAGCAGCAGCTGCAGTACCCCTGATATCTATGGATGGGACAGATACCCCCTGCAGGCAGACACACGCACGCACGCACGCACGCACACACACACACACAGGGAGGGGTCTGTAGTGTGACAGAGCACACCAGCTTCGCCACCAGGCACTCCTTCTTGAATTAAAATAAAACTATCTCCTTACCTCTTTCTGGATGCCCCCTCTTTACCAACAAGAGGGACAGGACCAGCTCTCCTCAGCTTCCATTTTCCTCTTCCTTTCCTCTCTCCCTTGAAAACTTTCTGCACCTGAGACAGTGGGAGGGAGGGAGATAGAGCATGAAACAGCACCCCAAATCCTGTCCCATTACAAGCAGCACAGGCTTCTGTCCCTCTACTCCTCTGCCTACAGTCATTTGCATGGGAGGGAGGAGCTGCTTGCTCTCTCTCTCCCTCTTTCTCCCTCTCTCTCCTCTCCCTCCCTCCCTCTCTCTTTTAGAAGCTTTACACCTGCCATCCTGCCTACAGTATGTGATGATATCACAATGTCTCTCTTACATCACAGACAGGCTGACATCATCACACAGGCTGGCGGCCAGCAAGAGACAGAAATGCAGATAGAGACACACTGACAAATACATACACTGTAGGCACAGGCACCATGCGGCTTCTGCACCATAAAAGTTCATTTGAATCAAAAATAATGTCATCTTTTAAGTGAGGCGCTATTGAAATCTTGGGGGTCTAAGTGTCAAGACAATCTTGACATAAAACGGAGGCATCATTTTCAATCATTCAATAATGATGTGGTTTTGGATGACAGTATTCTATGAGATATCATGGGAAAATAATAGGAGACATAATGGAAATACAGTATCGTCCAATTTGTGACCATAATGGGAATATACATAGCGCTTCCTTCACAGGAAATAATACATGTGACATAACGGGAATGTAGTAAGTATGTGGGTTTGGCTGGGATTATCCTACATCCTGCAGGGATATAATAACTGGGAAAACGCTATATTTGATACCGCCACGTTGTGGGATGAGCGAGTAAACATTGCATGTCATTTCCCAGAATCCCTTGCTGCAGTGGGAGCACTGTATGCTACTGTACTGTAGGTGATAATGGTTGAAATATATATATATATATATATATAGATATATAGAAAAATATATATCTATATATATATATATATATATATATATACATACACATCAACCAGTACAATAATTTAAAAGGGGGGAATTAAAATGGTTGAAGTGGATAATGACAAGTATATACCGATCCAAAAAAACAACTCCTGAGCATGTATGTACTGCTTACATGGATGTACTATTAGCATGTACAGTGTTGTTTGTTACTGCAGTTACCAATTTATTTCCATTTTAAATATTTAATTTCTCTGAAATGGTGCAAGCAAATTGTATGAAAAGTTGCAAACGAATACATGAATGTTTTGTATCCAGAGTCAGGGGGATGAGATGAGATGGGGTCATGTTCATACAGTATTTGAACTGTACATTACTAAAAGAAGGCTTTTTTTCTATGCAGATACAGTATAGTGTTTCAAACACATGCTATACACACGTACACACACATACACATACACACACACACACACACACACACACACACACACACACACACACACACGAGGTAATGTAAAGATGTGGGTGAACAGAGCGAAAAAGATTGTACTAGAAACGCTTATTAACATCAAAGGAATGGGCCTAAAGCAAAAGTTTGAACAGCAGCAGCAGCTGCAGTACCCCTGATATCTATGGATGGGACAGATACCCCCTGCAGGCAGACGCACGCACGCACGCACGCACACACACACACACAGGGAGGGGTCTGTAGTGTGACAGAGCACACCAGCTTCGCCACCAGGCACTCCTTCTTGAATTAAAATAAAACTATCTCCTTACCTCTTTCTGGATGCCCCCTCTTTACCAACAAGAGGGACAGGACCAGCTCTCCTCAGCTTCCATTTTCCTCTTCCTTTCCTCTCTCCCTTGAAAACTTTCTGCACCTGAGACAGTGGGAGGGAGGGAGATAGAGCATGAAACAGCACCCCAAATCCTGTCCCATTACAAGCAGCACAGGCTTCTGTCCCTCTACTCCTCTGCCTACAGTCATTTGCATGGGAGGGAGGAGCTGCTTGCTCTCTCTCTCCCTCTTTCTCCCTCTCTCTCCTCTCCCTCCCTCCCTCTCTCTTTTAGAAGCTTTACACCTGCCATCCTGCCTACAGTATGTGATGATATCACAATGTCTCTCTTACATCACAGACAGGCTGACATCATCACACAGGCTGGCGGCCAGCAAGAGACAGAAATGCAGATAGAGACACACTGACAAATACATACACTGTAGGCACAGGCACCATGCGGCTTCTGCACCATAAAAGTTCATTTGAATCAAAAATAATGTCATCTTTTAAGTGAGGCGCTATTGAAATCTTGGGGGTCTAAGTGTCAAGACAATCTTGACATAAAACGGAGGCATCATTTTCAATCATTCAATAATGATGTGGTTTTGGATGACAGTATTCTATGAGATATCATGGGAAAATAATAGGAGACATAATGGAAATACAGTATCGTCCAATTTGTGACCATAATGGGAATATACATAGCGCTTCCTTCACAGGAAATAATACATGTGACATAACGGGAATGTAGTAAGTATGTGGGTTTGGCTGGGATTATCCTACATCCTGCAGGGATATAATAACTGGGAAAACGCTATATTTGATACCGCCACGTTGTGGGATGAGCGAGTAAACATTGCATGTCATTTCCCAGAATCCCTTGCTGCAGTGGGAGCACTGTATGCTACTGTACTGTAGGTGATAATGGTTGAAATATATATATATATATATATAGATATATAGAAAAATATATATCTATATATATCTATATATATATATATATATATATATATATATATATATATATATATACATACACATCAACCAGTACAATAATTTAAAAGGGGGGAATTAAAATGGTTGAAGTGGATAATGACAAGTATATACCGATCCAAAAAAACAACTCCTGAGCATGTATGTACTGCTTACATGGATGTACTATTAGCATGTACAGTGTTGTTTGTTACTGCAGTTACCAATTTATTTCCATTTTAAATATTTAATTTCTCTGAAATGGTGCAAGCAAATTGTATGAAAAGTTGCAAACGAATACATGAATGTTTTGTATCCAGAGTCAGGGGGATGAGATGAGATGGGGTCATGTTCATACAGTATTTGAACTGTACATTACTAAAAGAAGGCTTTTTTTCTATGCAGATACAGTATAGTGTTTCAAACACATGCTATACACACGTACACACACACACACATACACACACACACACACACACACACACACACACACACACACGAGGTAATGTAAAGATGTGGGTGAACAGAGCGAAAAAGATTGTACTAGAAACGCTTATTAACATCAAAGGAATGGGCCTAAAGCAAAAGTTTGAACAGCAGCAGCAGCTGCAGTACCCCTGATATCTATGGATGGGACAGATACCCCCTGCAGGCAGACGCACGCACGCACGCACGCACGCACACACACACACACAGGGAGGGGTCTGTAGTGTGACAGAGCACACCAGCTTCGCCACCAGGCACTCCTTCTTGAATTAAAATAAAACTATCTCCTTACCTCTTTCTGGATGCCCCCTCTTTACCAACAAGAGGGACAGGACCAGCTCTCCTCAGCTTCCATTTTCCTCTTCCTTTCCTCTCTCCCTTGAAAACTTTCTGCACCTGAGACAGTGGGAGGGAGGGAGATAGAGCATGAAACAGCACCCCAAATCCTGTCCCATTACAAGCAGCACAGGCTTCTGTCCCTCTACTCCTCTGCCTACAGTCATTTGCATGGGAGGGAGGAGCTGCTTGCTCTCTCTCTCCCTCTTTCTCCCTCTCTCTCCTCTCCCTCCCTCCCTCTCTCTTTTAGAAGCTTTACACCTGCCATCCTGCCTACAGTATGTGATGATATCACAATGTCTCTCTTACATCACAGACAGGCTGACATCATCACACAGGCTGGCGGCCAGCAAGAGACAGAAATGCAGATAGAGACACACTGACAAATACATACACTGTAGGCACAGGCACCATGCGGCTTCTGCACCATAAAAGTTCATTTGAATCAAAAATAATGTCATCTTTTAAGTGAGGCGCTATTGAAATCTTGGGGGTCTAAGTGTCAAGACAATCTTGACATAAAACGGAGGCATCATTTTCAATCATTCAATAATGATGTGGTTTTGGATGACAGTATTCTATGAGATATCATGGGAAAATAATAGGAGACATAATGGAAATACAGTATCGTCCAATTTGTGACCATAATGGGAATATACATAGCGCTTCCTTCACAGGAAATAATACATGTGACATAACGGGAATGTAGTAAGTATGTGGGTTTGGCTGGGATTATCCTACATCCTGCAGGGATATAATAACTGGGAAAACGCTATATTTGATACCGCCACGTTGTGGGATGAGCGAGTAAACATTGCATGTCATTTCCCAGAATCCCTTGCTGCAGTGGGAGCACTGTATGCTACTGTACTGTAGGTGATAATGGTTGAAATATATATATATATATATATATAGATAGATATATAGATATATATATATATATATATATATATATATATATATATATATACATACACATCAACCAGTACAATAATTTAAAAGGGGGGAATTAAAATGGTTGAAGTGGATAATGACAAGTATATACCGATCCAAAAAAACAACTCCTGAGCATGTATGTACTGCTTACATGGATGTACTATTAGCATGTACAGTGTTGTTTGTTACTGCAGTTACCAATTTATTTCCATTTTAAATATTTAATTTCTCTGAAATGGTGCAAGCAAATTGTATGAAAAGTTGCAAACGAATACATGAATGTTTTGTATCCAGAGTCAGGGGGATGAGATGAGATGGGGTCATGTTCATACAGTATTTGAACTGTACATTACTAAAAGAAGGCTTTTTTTCTATGCAGATACAGTATAGTGTTTCAAACACATGCTATACACACGTACACACACATACACATACACACACACACACACACACACACACACACGAGGTAATGTAAAGATGTGGGTGAACAGAGCGAAAAAGATTGTACTAGAAACGCTTATTAACATCAAAGGAATGGGCCTAAAGCAAAAGTTTGAACAGCAGCAGCAGCTGCAGTACCCCTGATATCTATGGATGGGACAGATACCCCCTGCAGGCAGACGCACGCACGCACGCACGCACGCACACACACACACACAGGGAGGGGTCTGTAGTGTGACAGAGCACACCAGCTTCGCCACCAGGCACTCCTTCTTGAATTAAAATAAAACTATCTCCTTACCTCTTTCTGGATGCCCCCTCTTTACCAACAAGAGGGACAGGACCAGCTCTCCTCAGCTTCCATTTTCCTCTTCCTTTCCTCTCTCCCTTGAAAACTTTCTGCACCTGAGACAGTGGGAGGGAGGGAGATAGAGCATGAAACAGCACCCCAAATCCTGTCCCATTACAAGCAGCACAGGCTTCTGTCCCTCTACTCCTCTGCCTACAGTCATTTGCATGGGAGGGAGGAGCTGCTTGCTCTCTCTCTCCCTCTTTCTCCCTCTCTCTCCTCTCCCTCCCTCCCTCTCTCTTTTAGAAGCTTTACACCTGCCATCCTGCCTACAGTATGTGATGATATCACAATGTCTCTCTTACATCACAGACAGGCTGACATCATCACACAGGCTGGCGGCCAGCAAGAGACAGAAATGCAGATAGAGACACACTGACAAATACATACACTGTAGGCACAGGCACCATGCGGCTTCTGCACCATAAAAGTTCATTTGAATCAAAAATAATGTCATCTTTTAAGTGAGGCGCTATTGAAATCTTGGGGGTCTAAGTGTCAAGACAATCTTGACATAAAACGGAGGCATCATTTTCAATCATTCAATAATGATGTGGTTTTGGATGACAGTATTCTATGAGATATCATGGGAAAATAATAGGAGACATAATGGAAATACAGTATCGTCCAATTTGTGACCATAATGGGAATATACATAGCGCTTCCTTCACAGGAAATAATACATGTGACATAACGGGAATGTAGTAAGTATGTGGGTTTGGCTGGGATTATCCTACATCCTGCAGGGATATAATAACTGGGAAAACGCTATATTTGATACCGCCACGTTGTGGGATGAGCGAGTAAACATTGCATGTCATTTCCCAGAATCCCTTGCTGCAGTGGGAGCACTGTATGCTACTGTACTGTAGGTGATAATGGTTGAAATATATATATATATATATATATATATAGATATATAGATATATATATATATATATATATATATATATATATATATATATATATATATATATATACATACACATCAACCAGTACAATAATTTAAAAGGGGGGAATTAAAATGGTTGAAGTGGATAATGACAAGTATATACCGATCCAAAAAAACAACTCCTGAGCATGTATGTACTGCTTACATGGATGTACTACTAGCATGTACAGTGTTGTTTGTTACTGCAGTTACCAATTTATTTCCATTTTAAATATTTAATTTCTCTGAAATGGTGCAAGCAAATTGTATGAAAAGTTGCAAACGAATACATGAATGTTTTGTATCCAGAGTCAGGGGGATGAGATGAGATGGGGTCATGTTCATACAGTATTTGAACTGTACATTACTAAAAGAAGGCTTTTTTTCTATGCAGATACAGTATAGTGTTTCAAACACATGCTATACACACGTACACACACATACACATACACACACACACACACACATACACACACACACGAGGTAATGTAAAGATGTGGGTGAACAGAGCGAAAAAGATTGTACTAGAAACGCTTATTAACATCAAAGGAATGGGCCTAAAGCAAAAGTTTGAACAGCAGCAGCAGCTGCAGTACCCCTGATATCTATGGATGGGACAGATACCCCCTGCAGGCAGACGCACGCACGCACGCACGCACGCACACACACACACACACAGGGAGGGGTCTGTAGTGTGACAGAGCACACCAGCTTCGCCACCAGGCACTCCTTCTTGAATTAAAATAAAACTATCTCCTTACCTCTTTCTGGATGCCCCCTCTTTACCAACAAGAGGGACAGGACCAGCTCTCCTCAGCTTCCATTTTCCTCTTCCTTTCCTCTCTCCCTTGAAAACTTTCTGCACCTGAGACAGTGGGAGGGAGGGAGATAGAGCATGAAACAGCACCCCAAATCCTGTCCCATTACAAGCAGCACAGGCTTCTGTCCCTCTACTCCTCTGCCTCCAGTCATTTGCATGGGAGGGAGGAGCTGCTTGCTCTCTCTCTCCCTCTTTCTCCCTCTCTCTCCTCTACCTCTCTCCCTCCCTCTCTCTTTTAGAAGCTTTACACCTGCCATCCTGCCTACAGTATGTGATGATATCACAATGTCTCTCTTACATCACAGACAGGCTGACATCATCACACAGGCTGGCGGCCAGCAAGAGACAGAAATGCAGATAGAGACACACTGACAAATACATACACTGTAGGCACAGGCACCATGCGGCTTCTGCACCATAAAAGTTCATTTGAATCAAAAATAATGTCATCTTTTAAGTGAGGCGCTATTGAAATCTTGGGGGTCTAAGTGTCAAGACAATCTTGACATAAAACGGAGGCATCATTTTCAATCATTCAATAATGATGTGGTTTTGGATGACAGTATTCTATGAGATATCATGGGAAAATAATAGGAGACATAATGGAAATACAGTATCGTCCAATTTGTGACCATAATGGGAATATACATAGCGCTTCCTTCACAGGAAATAATACATGTGACATAACGGGAATGTAGTAAGTATGTGGGTTTGGCTGGGATTATCCTACATCCTGCAGGGATATAATAACTGGGAAAACGCTATATTTGATACCGCCACGTTGTGGGATGAGCGAGTAAACATTGCATGTCATTTCCCAGAATCCCTTGCTGCAGTGGGAGCACTGTATGCTACTGTACTGTAGGTGATAATGGTTGAAATATATATATATATATATATATATATAGATATATAGATATATAGATATATATATATATATATATATATATATATATATATATATATATATATATATATATACATACACATCAACCAGTACAATAATTTAAAAGGGGGGAATTAAAATGGTTGAAGTGGATAATGACAAGTATATACCGATCCAAAAAAACAACTCCTGAGCATGTATGTACTGCTTACATGGATGTACTATTAGCATGTACAGTGTTGTTTGTTACTGCAGTTACCAATTTATTTCCATTTTAAATATTTAATTTCTCTGAAATGGTGCAAGCAAATTGTATGAAAAGTTGCAAACGAATACATGAATGTTTTGTATCCAGAGTCAGGGGGATGAGATGAGATGGGGTCATGTTCATACAGTATTTGAACTGTACATTACTAAAAGAAGGCTTTTTTTCTATGCAGATACAGTATAGTGTTTCAAACACATGCTATACACACGTACACACACATACACACACACACACACACACACACACACACACGAGGTAATGTAAAGATGTGGGTGAACAGAGCGAAAAAGATTGTACTAGAAACGCTTATTAACATCAAAGGAATGGGCCTAAAGCAAAAGTTTGAACAGCAGCAGCAGCTGCAGTACCCCTGATATCTATGGATGGGACAGATACCCCCTGCAGACGCACGCACGCACGCACGCACACACACACACACAGGGAGGGGTCTGTAGTGTGACAGAGCACACCAGCTTCGCCACCAGGCACTCCTTCTTGAATTAAAATAAAACTATCTCCTTACCTCTTTCTGGATGCCCCCTCTTTACCAACAAGAGGGACAGGACCAGCTCTCCTCAGCTTCCATTTTCCTCTTCCTTTCCTCTCTCCCTTGAAAACTTTCTGCACCTGAGACAGTGGGAGGGAGGGAGATAGAGCATGAAACAGCACCCCAAATCCTGTCCCATTACAAGCAGCACAGGCTTCTGTCCCTCTACTCCTCTGCCTCCAGTCATTTGCATGGGAGGGAGGAGCTGCTTGCTCTCTCTCTCCCTCTTTCTCCCTCTCTCTCCTCTACCTCTCTCCCTCCCTCTCTCTTTTAGAAGCTTTACACCTGCCATCCTGCCTACAGTATGTGATGATATCACAATGTCTCTCTTACATCACAGACAGGCTGACATCATCACACAGGCTGGCGGCCAGCAAGAGACAGAAATGCAGATAGAGACACACTGACAAATACATACACTGTAGGCACAGGCACCATGCGGCTTCTGCACCATAAAAGTTCATTTGAATCAAAAATAATGTCATCTTTTAAGTGAGGCGCTATTGAAATCTTGGGGGTCTAAGTGTCAAGACAATCTTGACATAAAACGGAGGCATCATTTTCAATCATTCAATAATGATGTGGTTTTGGATGACAGTATTCTATGAGATATCATGGGAAAATAATAGGAGACATAATGGAAATACAGTATCGTCCAATTTGTGACCATAATGGGAATATACATAGCGCTTCCTTCACAGGAAATAATACATGTGACATAACGGGAATGTAGTAAGTATGTGGGTTTGGCTGGGATTATCCTACATCCTGCAGGGATATAATAACTGGGAAAACGCTATATTTGATACCGCCACGTTGTGGGATGAGCGAGTAAACATTGCATGTCATTTCCCAGAATCCCTTGCTGCAGTGGGAGCACTGTATGCTACTGTACTGTAGGTGATAATGGTTGAAATATATATATATATATATATAGA